>NC_043709.1:29415547-29486503 GCF_006229205.1 Suricata suricatta | reverse complement strand
GTCATAAGGGAGTTCTATGGATAGTTTTTTGAGGAACCTCCACACTGTTTGAATTATAATTTTAATAATAATTAATTCCCTCATTGTTTTGAAACAACTTATTTAGCCAGTTCTATGTCAATACCTTCAAGTGAAGTTGTTAAACCCATTTACTATATTCATATATTATATCCCACTTGCTTCTTAAAAAGATACAAAGTAACTGAAAATTCTCATCTTTGTTATTAATCTGTCAATAAAAACAAGAAGAAAAACTTACATTTATATAATGATTTACCATTTAAAAATTTCTTATTCACTTATCTGAACCCATTATAAACCTTATACACTTGATAGCTATTATTCGTGCTTTACAGATGAGAAGATAATTGAGTTTCAGAGAGGCCACAGTTTCAGGTAGGTTTCTGTCTTCACCATACAACAATCTTTCCACCTTAGCATGCAGCCTGGACACACAGGCTCCCCAGAAAGAATTGAGCTTTAGGGTTTTCTTACTATTGTTTATTTGTGTGAGTTTAATAGGTTTTCAAATATGCCTTTTGCATTTCGTTGTTTGCAAACAAAGCTGTATAATTTGCCACATGTGAGCCTCCTGAATGTTCCGTTATGCAAGCTCTCTATTCACACTCTTTGAATAGACAGGAAGTAGAATCTTTCACCACATCCTCTTTAGCTGCATCTCTGGCTTCATAGGAAACAGAAATTCTTTTGCATCCCCTGTCATGTTCAGTTACTGGACACAATGATCTACCAATGAAATTAAATTGCTGAAAAGATCTTTCTCACAAACCTAAGACGTTCAACAAAAGTTATGGGAACCAAAGCAACTAACAACTTGTCCTGTACCCTGAAGCCCACAGATCCATGACCTTCGGGTTTGCTACTTAGGAAGCAGGTCTCTACTGACTAGCCAAAGTCCCACCAAGTTAGTCCCATTTCTGACCATTTGGACACTGGCTCTGGATACCCAAGCGGGTTTTGCACATGTCTTTCAGAGAGGGAATTTCCGAGAACCACAGCTGACCTCCATTGCCCCAGACTGTCTGCCCTCTCAGGGTTTGTCTGAGGCTTTTGAGATTGGGGGGTTGGGGGAGGGGGTCAGTTCCCGAGGGCATTCATTCCATACTATCTGATTCAGGGAGGGACTTTTTTTCTTATTTTCTCCCAACCTGCATGCCCTGCCTGCTTCCACATTTAAGCAGTTAGGCAAAGTGATGGTTCCCAAAGGGAAAAAGAAGGGAAGACTGTGTCAAGAAAATCTCTCCCTTTTTTTAAACTCCTGACTTGATTAAACGTTCGGAAGAACAAGAACTGTTGACAGTCTTAAACTGAGTCAATAAAAAGAGTACAACAAGCCAAAATTAATTCTCAAAGCTAAGTCTTGGCTGTCTAACTTAAATGATTTGGTCATTACCTTTTGGAAAGGCCAATATGAACAATTGAGATTCAATAGGTCACTGAGGCCTAGAAAGAAACAAAGAATTGCTTCAATAATGGAAACTAGCATTGTAGACTATCACTGTAAATTTCTAGCATAATGATAATAATGATAAATTACTTCTTGTTGATATTGGTCTATTACCAATATGTTTACCATGTGCTGATACGCATCATCTTATCTGATGTTTGTAGGAAGTGTCAGGAGAAATGTTATGATTCCTCTCTATTTTTTTAAATGAAAAAACATTTAAAAAGTTAAGATGGTTTGCCCAAGGTCACAAGCTAGGCAGATACAAGACTAGAAACCAATTATAATGTTCTTACAAATATTCTGCTTCATCTTCTACCTACCAAAGGGAAACATATTGCATATGTGTAGGAATACGTGTGCTTAAATCCATAAAACCTCCATCATAGCAATAGCTTATTTCTGTATAGGTAGGGGTTTTTTGCCAATTTAATGCTTTTTTTTTTTTTTTTTTTTTTTTGCAATTCTCATTAGAAGCTCTTTTTAAAAGAATTATCTTGTAATTTTTGTTTTTGAGAGAGAGAGACTGGGGAGCAAACCAAACAGGCTCCATGCTCAGTACAAGCCCAACTTGGGGCTCCATGCCACAAACTGAGATTAAGACCTGAGTCAAAATCAAGAGTCGGGCATTCAACTGACTGAGCCACCCAGGTGCCTCTAAAATTGTTTTGTTTCCCCAGCTATTAACACCATTTTGCATTGCTGATACACTCTGTGAAAAACACTCATATTAGTTAAATAAAAACAATTTGATTCTAAATCCAAGAGCACAGTCCCAATTGATGACTATGATATTACACAAAGGCTTTAGGTAGTCACTGCACAATAAGAAACATACTCATCACTGCTCTTTGTATTAGGCATGAATTATGAAGTATACAATTTCAGGTACCAGTTTTTCCCCCTTTCATTGTCATAGCTCCGTTTTCAAAGTTTTCCCTGTTTTACTCTAAATGCAGTCTTTCGGGCTGTGCTTTGCTGCTTTTCCCATATCTATGTGAAAACGTAAAGAAAAAAACAAAGTCATCCAAGTCTTTCCACCTTGGAAATTAGAGCAGTTTTGTTCCATCCTCTAGCATTCAAAATTTGTTCCTTCCTGTTTAAGTTGGATGACTTTTCACTTAGAGGAACTGAATGCGTTCCACCGAGTTCTTCCCCGGTGTTCTCCACCATGTGTGGTCAATTAAATCCCAGCAGTATGGAGAGTTTTCATTTAAACTAGTGCACTTCCTGGGAAACAGCAGGGTTTACATCCAGTTGCTAAATACTGTTGGATCTTGATGGGGACAATTTCTTCTCAACAGCCTCAGCACACAACACATCGAGTTAGATGTGACCTCACCTCTATCTAATTTGGCAGCAAACCACTCTAAAGAAACCTCACTGTTTTCATTAAAGATCTCAGTCGTTCCTACTTGTCATAGATTGCTTTTATTTTCTGCAAATGCTTTCGTGTATATATGCACCTGGATTTTAAAGTGGATGCACTAACTAGCAAAGCCCTTATGAAATTACCCCCACCGGAAAAAAAAAAAAAAAGAACACAAAACACATGCCTGGAAGGCAATGATGACAAAAATGATGAACGTTAAATAGTAAAAGAGATGTTGCCACTTATTTTAGTGGAGGTTTTGTTGATGGTAGTTCTGGTACCTGTAAAAATGTCAGAATCAATTTTTAAAATATGATGGAGTAATACAATGCTTTGTGGTTCTTTTTGGAAAGTGCTCTGTAAATATGGTCATTGAGAAGTATTTTCTTTTGGTTTGAGACACTTATTTAAATGTACTTGAAGTAACCTGATCATCATTAGGTTACACATAGAGAAAGAAGGCATATAATCTATACTGGAGAAGTATTTAGAGAATGTTTTTACAATAAAACTACATTAACGTGGAATTATGGAATTCTCTCTGACTATATGAACATCATCCTAGAGATTTTAGCATTTAATAATTGCTAACAAATTTAAGTATAAATTACGTTTCAGGAAATACGTTTCCCTACTTAAAAGAATAAACTGGGGGCGCCTGGGTGGCTCAGTCGGTTAAGCATCCGACTTCAGCTCAGGTCATTATCTCACAGTTCGTGGGTTCGAGCCCCAAGTCGGGCTCTGTGCCGACAGCTAGCTCAGAGCCTGGAGCCTGCTTCAGATTCTGTATCTCCCTCTCTCTCTCTGACCCTCCCCTGCTCACGCTGTCTCTGTCTATCAAAACTAAATAAAAAACATTAAAAAATTAAAAAAAGAATAAACTGTATTCTAGACTTTGGGTCTTTTTTTTATATTTATGTTTATTTACATTTCACTGTATTTGTTACTTTTTACTTTCTGTTTTTATGCAGAGGCTCGTCAGTCACTATACTGGAGGCTCTGTGAATTTCAACTGTTGCAACAACCACCATGTTTTAGTAACACGTTATCTTATATACATGCATTTTCAAGCAAAATTACTCTTCTGTTAAAATCACATAATCCCAATAAATCTTCCCTTTAATGTGTTTCAATTAAAGTTGGTACCTGCTTTAAAATGGCAAGATATCAAAGAAGAACAAAGCCAAAATAGAAGAAACATCAGCTTCTACCGAGAAAAAAAAGAAATCACTCAGCTCAATTACATTTGCATGGGTTCCACACTTGGGCTAAAAGCCACACAAATAAAAAGGTCAGATTTGGACTGACATTCTCAGAGCAATGTCAGAGTCTACTGGGGCCCTTACTCCCTCATACAATGACTGAAACACAAAAGAAATGTCTTCAATACTGCTGATCTGAAAATCGTCTTTCCAGAATAAATGTTTGCAAGGAGGTAAAAAATGTCAGGCTTTTTTTTTTTTCCTTAAATCAGGCTTTTTGAAAGCCCCTCTTACTTGCTAGGGTCCAGCATCACAGGCATTCCATCTGTTCCTCAGTTAGGCCCAGCCCTGTCCCTGCCAGGCATTCCCAAAGTCTAATCTCTCTTCCTAGGACACTCCTAGACCTTTTGTTCACCCAACCAGATCTGGGACCTCCTCTTTCCTCAAGTGGAAACGTCATCTTCTCCAGACATCTTCCACACCATTCAGTCCAAAGTGGGCTCCCAGTTAGTTCCTGTCATAACACTTTTTCTTCACAGTACTTGATAGAACGTGTGCATACAACATCTCATCAAGTTTAGAAGGCCGGCAATTATAGACACACCACTATATTACATATCACAAGGGGGGGGTACTATGACACTGTCAATTTTAGGATGTTTTCTGATGTCAGATACATTAAAATATAAGGGGGAAATGTGTGCCTTAGAATTGATGGGACATCATCTATGTGTATATGGATCTGTGACTCTCAGTGGTCACAAGTGTCACCTTCACGGGCAAAGAACCATATCTGTATTGTTTACTCTGCAGGCCTAGCAACCTGCACATTGCCTAGTGCATGGTACACATTTAATGAATAAGTGGATGGCCAGATGGCCATAAAAATATTTCATTGTAAAATAATATGTTGTGTGAGAAGGTCTGATTCTCATTCACATGTCCATATTTTTCACACTCCAAAATTAGAGTAAATTGTATGAAATAAGAAGTAAAAGGATTTCCTGGCACTGCTCCTCTTAACAAACCACATCCTTTATAACATGGACCTAATGTCTCCCAATGTTTCTTCATCACTAGTTCAACTTATTTCTACCCTTATAGAACCTGATCATCAAAATATATCAGAAAGGTGGTGTGGTGCAATGCCAGTTAATTTCTTTAACCATAAACTACCTCATTTGCACCAAGGGAAGATTAACTTGGACAATCTCTACTGTCATTCTGAGCTCTGAGACACTGGGTGGTGCAGAATTTAACAACTTACAGCGTACGGGTTCACTGTTTATTATTCCACGTTGTCTGCATTGTCTTAAAAAAAGAAAAAGAGGAGGAAAAGGTTATTCTGCCAGCCAACATTTAAGCTCACACTGGCCTGTGGATCCATTTTATTAGCTACATTTTCTTAGTTACTTGGGCATGTTCTACCTGGGAAGTGAACATCTGATACGATGTATCCCCCGAGGAATTCCCCACGGAAGCTAACAAGAAGTATAAATGCCTGTTGAGCTTTTGACATTATTGCTTTAGCAAAATAAAAAAGCTCCTGGTGAAAATCCAGCTCTACTGAAATGCTCATTAATGTTCTCTAGACTTGACTACACGTAGGTATAAAAATACATATTAACAGGAGATTAAGTAAGTCATAGTAACAGCAGAAGGTGTGTGTTTTGGCATCCTCTGTAATGATGTATTAATTGCTTTGTGGCAGCAGGCCTCTCTCCTTATTTTCAGTCCATAAACCATGACCTCAGCTGATCTAGGACAGTCACAGAGGCAATGTCTTGCTAACATAATGAGGATAGCACCAACAAAGTTGCCTGGAAAAGACTCCAGGTTACTGGACCGGTTGGACTTAACACTAATTTGGGCATGGAATTATTTTAAAGCTCTTTGGTATTCTTGGCTGAAAGGCAAGATGACAAGTATGGCAATTCAAGCGTTATTGCTCCGTTGCCTTTTTGCTAGGTGCGAGACAACGCTTTGCCCTGTTAAATCAAAGCAAATAATGTTAGGAAGTCATTTCCAGATTTATAGCTCAACCCAGAAGGTTGATGCTTATTGGGAAGTTTCCAGAATTGGATCAAATTTTCAATTCAAATGAATAGAGCAACGATGCATCCCATGCCTCATAAATCTCCAAATTTAACTTCAAGCCTGTTCCCTTCTTCCAGATGGCTGCGGGGAAGAGGGAGGATTAGCAAGCAAACCCAAAGAGACACAGCTCCTGTGTGTGCAATAACATCTCACTTCCAACCAGCTTGTATTGAAGTTAGCATTACGGAACAGAAATTGCCCAGGTAAACAATACACTTGAAGCATGTGAAAGGTTTTAACCCCTTGAAGAGTGCCCTTCTTACAGCCATTAAACTAGAGGATTTTTTTTCCTCAAAACTCATACTTTAGGTGGACAGAATCAATGACAAAAAACCATTTGTCCGGAAGATACCTAGTGTCACCTCTGCTCTGTTCTAAGCCAGTACTTATCCTCTCAGGGACAGCTCATGTCTACTCACGTCAGGGACTTAAGTCAGGCCTTTGGGGTTTTATACAGTGAAGAACCATTTCTGTCACGCTTACTTCATGCCCCAAGGAAAAACGTATGTTGGGCAAAGGTTGAAGTATGAAAGAAAAGATCTAAGCGATGAGGACCAAGAAATCCAATATAGCCTTTTTTCCTCTTCCATATCCAAAGCTTTTTAACATCAGAAATATGTTACAGGTCATGATCTCACGGTTTGTCAGATCAAGCCCAGCATCAGGCTCTGAAACTGACAGTGCAGAGCCTGCTTGGGGTTTTGTCTCTCCCTCTCTCTCTGCCCCTCACCTGCTCGCTCACTCTCTCTTTCAAAATAAATAAATAAATAAATAAATAAATTTTAAAATATGTCATGAGGATACATTTATGCAGTAGGTGGAAATAGCAAACAACAAAGATATACAAGTGTATGCACAAAAGATTTAAAGCTTATTACTTGCTTTCTAGGCTCTCCCAATGACATTTAGGTCTTACATAAGCTGTATTGATTTTTTTTCTGTATTTGCTTGCTCTTTTTATTTTACTATACCTTTCACTCATTAGCATATCTTTCCTTTTAAATATGTCAGTTTATTTTTTAATATGTTTTATTGTCAAATTGGTTAACATACAGTGTGTACGGTGTTGGTTTTGGGGGTAGATTCCGTGATTCATCGCTTACATACAGCACCCAGAGCTCATCCCCTCAAGTGTCCTCCTCAATGCCTGTCACTTACTTTCCCCTCTCCCCCTATCAACCCTCAGTTTGTTCTCTGTATTTACGAGTCTCATATGACTTGCCTCCCTCTCTCTCTGTTTGTAACATTTTCCACCCTTCCCTTTCTCCATGGTCTTCTGTTAAGTTTCTCAAGATCCACATATCGGTAATACTCAATCAGGTGGAGGAGGAGATTTTTCTCCCGAAGGAATTGAATTTCACTTTGTGTTTTCCCTGGTGATTGAAATGTATCAAAATTCCTTCCACAGCTCACTCAGATAACTCCTCTCCTTTCCTTTGCCTGGTTCTTTATCTTCTCTTCCTAACCTTTATCGTGTTTTTTCTCCATCTTCCCTATCTCCAGAATCTTCACTGATCTCAGAACACTGTGTCTCATGAACATGACAGATGACAAAAAGGTATGTGTTGGAACTGAGCACAGGGTGAAAAGTGAAGATACCACATGTTTCCAAACCCTAGGAGCAAATGGAATGCCATAAACTTCTGGTTATCATTGGCACATAAGTACAACTATGCTAGAAAACTATCTAGCTGTAACTATTAAAGTTGAGCGTATGCATACTCTGACCAAGAATTTTATGCTCAATAAATGCTCAACAGAAATGAACACGCATCTTCACCAAAAGACATGTGAGAGAGTGTTCATACCAACATTGTTCATAATAGCCAAAACCTGGCAACTGCCCAACTGTCCTTCATCAATAAAATGGATAAATTATGCAATGGAATTCTATATAAATATTAAAAGAAGTTATTGCTTCACATAACATGGGGGACTCTCACAACTATAGTATTAGATTAAAACAAACAGAAAACATAGTGAGTCTTATGGAGAGCAAATTTTCAAAAACTGACAGAAAGATAACCTGAAGATAAAAAGTCAGAGTAGCAGTTATTTAGGGTGATAATGACAGGGTATGAAGGAAGTTTCTGCGTTATTGGTGAGGCAGTAGATCTTAAACTAAATATTGGTGACCTGAGTGTGTTCACTCTAAAAATTAATAGATCTTAAAATCTGTACCTATTACTGTATGTTAATTATGCCTTGTTTTTTTTTTTAAGTCATATTAGCTTGGATTCTGGTTTGTCCACTATAAGAAAATGTTCTTCGTATCCCTCTCTTACAGATCTTCAATTGTCTAGCCCTTGCATTAACTTTCCCTCCTGAATAACTCTTAAATTCTCTTTAAATTGCACAGCTCAGAATTCGATCCATTATCTGAATGATCCAACTAGCATTGTCTCTCACTAATACAGATCATTAGATAATATCAGCTGACTTCCCAAGTCAAGCTTGATACCATCCATGGTGCTAAAAAAATAAAGATTATGTATGGTAACGAGCTAATCATTTTTTTTAATTTTTTAAGAGAGAGAGCGCACATAAGCTGGGGAGAGGGGCAGAGAGAGAGATACAGAGACAGAGAGAATCCACGCTCAGCACGGAGCCTGATGTGGGGTTTAATCCCGCAATCCTGGGATCATGACCTGAGCTGAAACCAAGTGTTGGACACCCAACCGACTAAGCGACCCAGGCACCTCATGAGCTGGTAATTTTTAAGAGAAGAAAGAGAAAGCAATCATCATAACTGTTTCCTATACTTAATAAGTATTGGAGGGATAGCAGTCATACATACAGATTGAATCTGACTATCTTCTTCCTCAGAGTAACTAGCTAAAACATCCTGAATTATGTTCCCCTAAAACAAATGTTGAGAGGATGATGGCTGACAGCAGTGAGCATGGTAGCATGCCGATGACTGCTAACATGACCCCAGACGCCGGTGTCTGTCCGCTCTTCGTCTGCCTCCGCAGCAGCATCTAGCCGTGCAGCATCTCCACCCAGACTTATACATTCCAGTGTGTCGTGTTTGACCTTTGTCAACAACACTCCACTCTTGACTTCCGCTCAGCTTAGTGTCTACTCTAACACCTGATCCTTTTCTGACAGAAAATTACTTTTCCACAACAAATGATATAAAAAAGTTCATCATCAGAGTGGAATACAAACTGTGTATGAGTGAAATTAATATGTAGTTTATCTTTATGACTGTTGAATGTACTATACCATTATTCAGATATGGCTCCAGTCTAACATGTGACTGAGATGATGGAGACCATTTTAACTTCTATAAAGAGCCCAGAAAGACACAGTGGGCTTGCTGAGATACAACACATTCTTTTTTTTTTTTTAACGTTTTTATTTATTTTTGAGAGAGAGAGAGAGCAGGGGAGGGTCAGAGAGAGAGGGAGACACAGAATCAGAAGCAGGCTCCAGGCTCCGAGCTGTCAGCACAGAGCCTGATGAGGGACTCGAACCCACTAGCAGTGAGATCATGACCTGAGCTGAAGTCAGAGGCTTAATGGACTGAGCCACCCAGGCACCCCAAAAGCCACAAGAAATCTTAATCCTAGACTAAGTCTCTGCCCACTACTATCATCCATTCTACAATTTAGGATATATGTCAACTAATACTGGTATAAATCTAAGAAAAATATTTTAAAAGAAAGTCTGCTAAAATATATTATATATTTCCACACTATATGCTTGTGTATCCAGAGCCAAATGGAACTGATTTCTTAAAATTACCATGAGTGGACTCTATCTATACCACTCCTATAAGTCACTAACACAGATCATCAAAACAAGGTCAAAATTGCTTTGGTGGTAAGAAATTTTTCTTTTTCCACTATCTTCTTGGTCCTTTTGGTTATTAGGTGTTATTCTAAACAGTAAAACAAGAATTATCTTATTCATGGTTCCAATTCCCATTGGCAGATATAGTTCATTCTCAGAGTTAAATGTATGACCCATATATAAGAATCATCCTGTAGATTAACCCCCTTTGGGCTTTATTATGCATTTCTTAACTTTATTTTCTCATTTCCTAACATTCCATACTTAATTTATTTTTTTTAATGTTTATCTTAATTTTGAGAGAGAGGGATTGCATGTGAGCAGGGAGGGGGCAGGAGAGAAAGAGAGAGAGAGAGAGAGAGAGAGAGAGAGAGAGAGAGAGAATTCCAAGCAAGCTCCTCACTGACAGCAGAGAGCTGGAGCTGGATGAGGGGCTCAAACTCACAAAAGGTCAGATCATGACCTGAACTGAAGTGAGGCGCTTAACCAACTGATCCACGCAGGCGCCCCTCTATGCCTGTTTTAAATCTCTCGTCATATTGCTGGTATCTGTGTAAACCATTTTTCATCCTTTTCTGGAAAATGGCAGTCGTGCCAGCTGGAGTCTTCTGAGAAGCAGACAGCAAGATGGGATTAGACATGGAAGGGATTTGTTTCCGGGGAATACTGGGGACAGATGAAGAGGAAGAAGCCGAAGTCGTCAGAGAGAGACTTCCACTGTAAGATGCAGATATGACACTTTTGAAAGAAAGGGAAAAGGAAGACACATTGGAGAGAAAGAGTGTCTGCCCGCACAGCAGCTCTGTGAAAGTGTCAGCCACATGAGTGGGGAGTTACTGAGACCAAACTGGTCTTCAGGAACGTCCTAGGTGTCACGTGCACCCATTGGCTGCGGACAGCCATGAGCCTGCGACCACTGAGGTCACTTCTAAGGCTCTCCTTAGCGACGCTCCCCACAGTGGGTTCTCTTGAAGGAGGTGTCAGTGGCAAATTTCCATGGCTATCACAGCAGTATACAAATAAATAAATACACAGGAAAGTATTCACAGACAAACGCGTCTTTGTCATTTCAAAGCTGTCACAGTGATTCTATCCAAACACTTATCTTTTTAAACCTAACGTTTTAATGCTTTCAGGTTATAATAGATAAGAATCACACACTGGAATTTATAGCAGCTGAACTATGTTCAAGTGCCTTCCTTGGTAATAGACAAAAATCCGTAGGTCGTGCCTCCCTGACACCTGGGATATTGGATTTGTTGCAACATTTAATTGTTCTCAGCTATTTCCACTGTGGTTATTTTTCATTGTGCCACACAGCAAGATAAAAAAAAAGGAAGGGAATCTCAGGTTTTGCTTCCCCTTCTGTTTCCATGGACACAAGTTTATAATTTTATATGAAAGTCAAAATCTGTCACTCTCATTAAGTCTGCTCTTGGAGCTACTTTGCTAAGAGCTTAGACTAATGCAGTAAAAAAAATTAGGACCCAGCAAAGAAAATATGCAAAACAAAGGGAAGTGAGACCCTTCTTAGAGATGAACTACGGAAGAGCGGCTGTGGAGTGAGCCCGTGTCTTGGGAAAGGGGTGAAAAGGCGATAAAGTACTTAAAGAATTGCAGTGTTGCAGAGCATCTGATGAAATCTCAGCATGCAGTGTGGATGCAGTTTGCTTCCAAACCAGAAACAATAGAATTAATGTTCCTTTTAAACATAACGCATCCTAATGGTTAGCACTATACCCACCTCCTGCTGTCTCTTCCACAAATATCTGAATGTATCAGCAGAACAGGTACAAGAATTTGCCATCAAAACATTTACCATTCCAAAAAATTCATAGTTATCTTCAGCCTAATTGATTCTGGCTAGTCTACCATTTTGCATGCCCCAGCTGTATGGACCTGTGTTGTATTGTTCTCATCACATAAGATTTACTAAGGCCTTACTGTGTGTGAGGGGCCCTCACTGGCAGACAGACTACAATTTACAGATTTACTTCACTAACACCACAAAATTAAAATGATTAAATTTGTAATAGACAAAAATCTGCAGGTTGTGCCTTCCTGACCCCTGGGATATTGGATTTATTGCAACATGTAATTGTTCTCAGCTACCCCCTGTGTGCTACCCCTGTTTCTGAAGTGTTTGGTGTGGAACCGGTTTGTGTTTCGTTATGGCTCCTACATTCAGAGCTGCCTGCCCCCTGATTAGGTCAGGCCCACCCAAGATAATTTCTTTTGTGAGTAATTTCAAGTCAACTAATGTGGAACCTTCTTTTTTTTTTGCAACATCCCTTCACTTTTGCCATATAATGCAGCCTCATCACAGGAATAAAATTCATCATAGTCACAATCCACCCTCAGGCGAAATTTGGAGATTACACGGAGTACTACTCCAAAGGCTGGGATCTTGGAAGCCATCTTAGAATTCTGCCTACTACAGATGAAGACTAAATCTTCTCTTGACAGGTAGTGGTAGATTTTTCTTGCAATAATGAAATCATAACTGGATTTAATTATCTATCCAAATACTATGCCACATGAGCATCGTTACATATTTTTAGCTGGATTTAGGAGCTCCCATACATGTAGACTTTGATTAAAGGTAGCTATGGTAACTGGAAATTTCATTATAGTCTTAGTACCAGCACTTTTTGCCTCTGAGTATCATCCCAATCCTGAGACAGTGTGCTTATGTTATGTGTGTGTGCAGTATTGGGGTGTGAGGGTTAGGGGATGTATTTTTCCTAAGTAGAGAGATTGATATTTAAAATTAATCAGAAATATATCACCAAATACTTGACAGGGGACAAATGTTGCTCAGATAATATTTTTAATGTAAGAATCGCTTCAACATTTCTTCTTCAGAGAATATGAATGATCTCATTCTCCATATGAATATGAGATATACATAAATATATTCTATATACCATATGCATAGGGTGTATGATATGTATGTGTATATATATTTTTTTTTCTAGGCATGTTTGAACATTATTCAAGGATTGGTCTTCATTTTAAGGTAGACATTTAACACCCCTTAGGCTGAAATTACTTCTCCATGGGGACTCTCACTCTAACAAAGTTTCTCTGACATAAAATTTGCTAATCTAGGCAATGGAATTCTCTATTAAAATAAGTAACATACTTTGCAACAACCTTTCAAAGGTCAGGGTCAACAGTTCATCAAGAATTATTTTCAAGACCTATTGTGTGACAGACACTATTCTAGGCTCTGGAAAATAGATTTCTATGTTCTATAGAAGACTTTAAACAAGTAAATATAATAATAATAATGATGATGATAATAATAATAAAGAGACAAGAGAGTTGCAGGTAAATGATACATGCTATGAAGACAATAAAATGAACTGATTGAACGGGACTAATGAGGGGAAGTTAATTTAAACTATTTGTAACAGATGTTCTCACTGAGGAGTTTAAGTTGTAACCTAGAAGACAAAAATGAGACCAGTTAAGAGAAAAATTGAAGACAAGAACTTCCAGGTAAAGGAATCAACAAATGCAAAAACTCATGGTAGATATGATGTTGGTGTTTTCAAGAAATACAAACAAAGAAAAGCAAGCAGTGTTGGAGTCCAGTGAAGGGAGAAAGAGGAAGAATGAAGGTCAGATCATGATCGAGGTTTTTGTCTATAGGTACAATCGGTGGCCATTGGAAGACTGCCTTGAATTGCACTGTTTTTCAAAACGCTGCTGTATTATGAACGGTATTTGATGGAACCTCGTCCATATTTGTTGATTATAACTGAAAACTCGAATGCATTACTTGTCCAAGGGAAGCAGTCAATTATTTTATTTTCACTGTTTAGTATTTATTTTTGTTGTTTAACATATTTCTCAATTAGCAAGATATCTTCTATTTGGCATAAATCCTGTAGTAGTTATTTCTGTCAAAAACCTTAAAAGGGCACTGTCAAAGAAATGTTATAAATACTTTTTCTCCAGTGACTGTTATTTTAAAAAATCCAAAAGAAGGGCACCTGAGTGGCTCGGTCAGTTAAGTGTCAGACTCCTGATTTCGGTCTGGTCATGATCTCACAGTTCATGAGTTTGAGTCCCATGTGGGGTTCCGTGTTGACTGTGGAGACTGCTTAAGGGTCTTGCTCTCCCTCTCTCTCTGCTCCTCCCCTGCACACACTTGTTCTCTCTCTCTCTCTCTATCTCTCTTTCTCCCTCTCTCTCAAAGCAAATAAACTTTAAAAAATAAAAATAAAAAATAAAAATTCCCAAAAAAATGTGAAGCCCAAACATGGTCATTAATCAATTTGTTCTTTCTCCTCCATGAATAGACTATGGTTTGTTATTTTAGCATTGCTAAAGAGTGCAAATATGATGATATCATGGCCTTCTTTTTAAGTAGAAAAACCAACATTAGTACATGTATTTCACAGTGAAAAGGAATACAATTTTTTGTGATACAAGAAAGTCAAATTTGATAGGATATTTTTTCTTTTTAGTAGCCTGTTTCAACACTCATAACTAGTCTTTGTGGCTCTATTCTGGTTGCATCACCATGTCCAACTGTCCTCTCCAACAAACTACCTCATTTTATTCACTTTAAATAGTTAAGATGGTAAATATCCAAGCAACTTACTTTGCAGTGCTAAAACAAAACAAAACAAAACAAACAAGAATATGAGTAGATTTCCAAAGATTTTCACTTCTTCAAGCAGTGTAGAAAATGGAGCCCAGGAAACCTAAAATCAAAAGTCAGAAACACAGGGGCATTCTGAGTTCAGTAATGGCAGACCACATACTGAGGCCAAGCTCTATGGTATAAATTCTTCCACCTAAAGGCATTGAGGACCAAGACAGCAGTGAAGAAGGACAAAAACCCAAGAGAAGGCAGGAACCCAGAAAGAATAATTCTGCCCTATTAGGGACCATCTTTTGTGCCAGTTCCACTGACACATTTTATCAGTGACTGAGAAGCTGAGAGGCTGAGCTGGAAAGCTTTTGCCAAGTCTGCCAAGAGCTTGGGGACAAAGTTTGGGGCCAGGATTCACCAAGGAGGAGGGCCCAGGTAAACTCTACTTGCTTTCTATTAACACCCTGAAAGACGCATCTTATGGATGAATCGAGAGTAGACAGTCGCTTAAAGGACTGCAGCGCTCCGACCACTCACCGTAGTGCAGACACAATCAGAAGCCTGGGAGAAGAAGGCAGCGTTATCCAAGACCTCACAGTATTTTTATCAGCAGTTGCATGCATATACAACAAAATACAACCAAAAATAACCAAGCACAAGCATAAGAAAATAACACAAACTTAAAAGACCAGAAAAAAACAGACAATAGATATCAAGTTACAATGACACCAAGGTATTAGACTTACCAGACACAGACTTCAAAATAACAGTATTTGCTATGTTGAAGAAGATAAAAGCCACAATTGAGAATTTTGGCAGAGGACTGGAAACTATTAACAAAGAGCCACATAGAAGCTCTATAAACTTCACTGAAAAACACAATTGAATTTCAGAATGCAATGGATGAGATTAACAACAGATTAGAGAGGAAGAGAAAATTGTGAAATGTAGGTCAGATCAAAAGAAATATTCAGAATAAAATGAGACTTAAAAAAAACATGTAGAGACCTAGCTGAAGCAGTGAGAAATTCTGATATATAATAGGGCTCACAAAACAGATACAGACAGTTGGGACAGAAGCAATATTTGAAGGATAATGGCTAAAAACACAAAACCAAGGATTCAAGAATTCCCACTTAATGCTGCAATATAAAAGCCTTCTCTTTGAGACAAGACCCAAGACAATGATGCCTCCTATTACCACTTCCATTCAACACTGAATTAAATATTCTAGCCAGTAAAATAAGGCCAAAAAAAAGAGAAGCTTTAAGAATGAAAAGGAAAAACATAGCTGGCATTATTCTCAGATGACAGGATGATGTGAATAGAAAATCCAAAGGAATTTATAGTTAAATTATTAAAATGACTGTACATACTCCAAGCTGAGCCACAGCTACAAGTATTGGCTGAAGATCTCATGCTGATTCAGATTGTGTCAGGCACTGTGGGGGCTGGGGAAGTGGTCAAAGTTGATCCTTCTTTACCAAGAGCTCACAGTATTTAGAGATGACTATAGATGCCATCATTTGCAAAACAGTGTAAGGTCTCATTTATTCACTTGGGCATTTGCTCTTTCAACAAAGGAATATGACTTCCTGCCTACTGTGAATGGAGCATTTTTTATGAGACATTAAGAAATATAAAGATGAATAAGACTTGTTTAATATTTGAAGGATCCTTGTTTAATGTGGGACCAGGAGTGTTCAAAGAGCTGGGCAACAAGGCACGATGGAAACAGGGAATGCTTCGTGGAGGATGCAGGAACTGAGCTAGGCATTCAGGGGTGGACGAAATATGGATAGAGTCAAGATAAGGGGTGGAGGAATGGAAATAGAGACAGTGTGGTCACACCAGAACAAAAAGTCTAAAGGGAAATTAGGAGGAATAAGTATGGCTTCGTTGTTTAATTAAAAACCCTGGCAAAGGAGTGTAGAATTCAGGCAATACAGTAACTGGAATGAATTGTGGGCTTTTTACTCATAAGAAATGTCAAGGCATACCCATAATTACCTTTACTCTCCGTTTCCTAGCATTGACAAGTATTCATTGCATATCTATTTTAGGTAGATGAGCCTAGTGGTTAAAAGCATGGATCCCAGAGCCAGACTGCCCGGGCTTGAACCTCCCTCACCACTTACCATTATAAGCAACTAGACACATTCCTCATATGGAAAATGGGATAATCGTATTGCCTCATAGATCTTTCTTTAAAAGCTCAATGAATTAATCCACATTATGTTGTTAGACCAGTGTCTGGCACAAAATAAACACATATAACTCAGCTATAATAATAATTATTATTAACAGTTTCAAGTATTTTTTTTAAGTCTCTGCCCTCAAAGACCTAATAATTTGCCTGGGGTTCTGGGGTTAGAGGAAGTTGCCACTAAAGCATATGATGAAGGATACTGAATACCACAAAGAAACGCTCGAATATACTAAGAAGAGAAAACACACACACAAAAAAAGGTATATTACAGAACGGAAAGTATAAATCAAATATCTTTGAAAGTGCAGAAAGGATTCCTAAAATTTCAGAAAATTCCAGTTACTGCCTCTGGGTACCTGGGATCATGAGTGATTTTAAGAAGCATGATTGAATTATGAACTTGAAAGAGATGCCATAGATGTACTGGACTTCACAGGCTTTGGAAATATAAGGAAGTAAGTTCGTTTCTCAGCTAAACGTCTTATCTGTTCAACCTTGAAAGAGTTTTTGTTCCTTTTGTTTGTTTGTTTTTAGCTTGGCCTCTGTTTCTTTATCTACAAAAGGGGAGAGTGCCTGGCACCTACTAGATGCTTTATACACTGTGGTTATTTCTATGGGGTAAACTTCATTTCCTTATAGCATTCATTGGTAGCATTTATCACAAGTCACCCATAAGGTCACTGTAAACCCTGTCTATACCGATGGCTACTCAGTGTCACCAGTGCTATAGTATGATCATTTGGTCTTAGACATTTCAAAACATCCAGTGATGTCTAAGGCAGCAGAAGAATGTATTTGTTTCTTATATATCCAGAAAGAATTCATGTTAAATACCTGAACTTGCAGTGCTAGGTGCTCAGTGGTAGATTTCGTAAACATCTTGCTTGTCACAAAGTATGAAATTATTTGTCATTTTTACTAACATATTCATTCACTCAACAACTATCCATGACTTGTGCTCCCTATGCTAAGCAATGGTATGAAATTAGTTTATCCCCAATTCATTTCTTCTAGTCTCTTACAGAAATTACATTTGGTTCTGCTTGTGGTTTCAAAGGAGACCTAAAATTGTATTTACCTTTGACTATAAATAGCATTGGAATAAGCACAAGTCAAATAGATTCCCACTGATCAAATCCTAGCAGCTCCTCTATGACATTTCAATCCTACCCTGCTGTTTTTGAGCTATTTGTGTTGAGGTATTTTGGGTTTGCTTATTTTAAAAGCCAAGATCAGATGCTGTCTCATATTTTGTCACAGTTTCAGGCAACATTGGAAGTTAAAGAAAAGTTTTAATTTAATCCAAAGGGCTGTTATTTAATTAATAGCTTTCAAGTCAGATAATCAGAACTTGAATGACATTTTAAAAATGATAGTCTTTTCTTCACAGCAGTTTTTCAGACAATTTCTATTTCGGAAACCCATGATCCAAGAAATGTTCCTCCTTGGAAAAGTTTGCCATCCATTTATGAAGACGTTGGTCACAGAGTTGCAATAGCAAGAAGTGCAAAAGAACCCAAATATATAGTAATAGGAAACTGGGTTAAAGGCATATGCAGCCATTGAAATGCTATAGAAAAAATATCTAATGACATGGAGAGTTCTACCAGATAAATTGGTACATACAGATCATATTACAAAATAATATTTACAGGACATTTCAACCCTGCTATTTTTGTCTCTGAGAAAATTTTGACCCTAAGGATGTTTGCAATATAAACATGGTGATCACATTAGGCCTGTATTGATAAAATTTTAATCAAGAAATTGGTTCCCAGAACAAGTACCACCTAACCAAAATATTTTTTTGATCAAAAGAGTATAGTAACCATTTACAGTATTTTTTCAATTTTCTTCTTTATTTAACTGAGATTATTCCATTGCCATTTGTTATTTACCATTTAAATTATAAAATTGTATTTCATTCATCAGTAAGTATTTTGTCATATCATGTTTTATTGATTCCTTTCTATCCTTGTGAGTTTTCCTTTGTGGTCATTATTTTTACCAAGTTTAATACCGCTAGATGAGATTTTACTGACCTAAATTTTGTCAAGATCTTGTTCTTCCATTGATTTGTAGCCAATAACAAATATTGCCATGTGCAACCTAAAACATTGTCATTCTGGGAAGATTATTTGTACCAGTAATGTTTAATGCAAATATTATAATTATGTCTCAGTTAATGCATATAAAAATTGTAACCAATTTTTTAAAATATTTATTTATTTAAGAGAGAGGGGGAAAAGGCACAGAGAGAAAGGGAAAGAGAATCCCAAGCAGGCTCTCAACCATCAGGGCAGGGCTCCTCCTCAGAAATCATAAGATCATGACCTGAGCAAAAATCAAGAGTTGGACACTAAGGGGCACCTGAGTGGCCAGTAAGTTGAGCCTCTGACTTCAGCTAAGATCACAATCTCATGGTTAGTGAGTTCAAGCACCACACCAGACTTGCAGCTGTCGGCACAGAGCCTGCTTTAGATCCTCTGTCCCCCTCCCCCTCTGCCCTTCTCCCACTTGCTCACACGCTTTCTCTCTCTCTCTCTTTCTCACTCTCTGTCAAAAATAAATAAACCCTAAAAAAAAAAAAAAGAGTTGGACACTTAACCGACTGGTCCACCCAGGCACCCCTGAAAATTGTAAGCAATTTAACAGGAAAGAGAAAGATCAAAGAAGAGAGAGGATGGGCGAATGGCAGAGAGAATAGGTGAATGGAGAAGGCAAGAGAGAATGAGGAAAAGGGACAAACAAACAAAGGTAGATCAACACATCTGAATAGTCAAAACATGGGGATCAAAATGGTGGGTAAGGGGGGCACCTGGGTGGCTCAGTGGGTTGAGCGTCTGACTTCAGCTCAGTCATGATCTCACAGTTTGTGGGCTCAAGCCCCACGTCAGGTTCTGTGCTAACAGCTCAGAGCCTGGAGCCTGCTTCCAATTCTGTGTCTCCCTCTTTCTCTGCCACTCCTCTCCTCATGCTCTGTCTCTCTCTGTTCCTCAATAATAAATAAATGTTAATTTTTTTTTAAATATCGTGGGTTAGGATATGACTAAGATATAACTTAATAACACTATCTCTTCAAGTTTAGTCATGCTAATGCCTTCCCTTGACAGATAATTTCTGGAAGACCCCTGCAGAACATTTCTGAATTTCTTATTTTCAAACTCCCTATCCATTGATATATATCAGAAAAACAATGAATTTGCCACATTAGTGAAGGATTTTTCCACATGACCATACAATAACCAGTTAAAATATGTAACATTTAACAGTGTCTGCTCCACATTCTAAACTGTTAGCCTAAAGTTGTTTAGCAAAAGGACTGGGTATTTTGACATTTGCCTGTTTGGGGTACACAACAGAGGCAGAACAGAGGTTCTGTTGAATCCCCAGTATACCATCTCTCAAAATAAAACATAGTCATCCCCATGAGATGAAAGATCAGCCTGAGATCAAGATAATAGATCAGTGAAATGCTGGATGTTGTTCTGCAAGTAAGGTCAAGGCCATGGAAGGGAGTGAAGGAGTAAGGAAGAAAAGCACAATGAGGTAAGACCCATGAAAACAAGGATGATAACCCTCCAACTGATCCATTAACTTCTCTGGGTCACCCTGAGAACCAGGCAAGTTCTCGGTCTCTGCTCTTCTTTATCCCCAGTCCCCACACATTTATTTTTACTGTTCCAAATTATAACAAATTAGAGCAACTAAGGCCATTTTTACTGTCACAAAACCAAAATACACAGGTTTATGCTACCACTGTTTTTCAGAATAATTTGAGGCAACTAAAGTCCCATTTTGGAGATTATAAAGAGTGGTTTAAGTGGTTCTGGCTATCATTTTCAAGTCTAGAGCAGATGTCAATCTAAAGCAGACATCTAAAGCTGCTGTCTGGGGTTGGCAGTGTATACCCATGGAGGTGGCCATGCTAGGAAGCATGCAGGAAGACCGCTCATTGGTAACTAAGGTCGCTAGCCTGCAGAAAAGGGGGTGGAGGGCACCCAAACCCAGAAGGTCTCTGAAATGACAGTGTTGGCCTGCCCCCACCCCCACCACACTACCCATCATTGTCATGAGGGGCAGGGAAGAGTGGAGGGGAGGCTGGTTCTCTTACTTTACATTCTCCCAGAAGCATAGCCTGAGATGTTGAAGTACAAGGAATTTATCTGGCAGGTGGATGCAAAACTCTCAAGTTCAAAACTCTCACCCCTTCCTTGAAGGCATGGACTCTTAAAATCTTATGTAAACGCCTAAATTTTTAAAGCAGGAAAAGTTACTGCTCTGGAGTTATAATGGGCAATAAATGAAGCAGGGCTGTAGGGGTGGTGGATCCCATACCCTCAGGTTCCCCACCCCTCCCCACTCCAAACCCCCAACACTGATCTCAGACAGGGTCCCACAGAACCCAGTCTGAACTCCACTGGCTTGGACTTTATGTGCTGTATTCTAGAATAACTGAAGGTAAATTCTGTAAGTATAGCAGGTGCCACTACTTTCACAGAGCCTCAAAAGTTGAACCAACCTTATTTTTTTAGGGTTTTGTTTTCTAGCTAAAAATTTAAATCTGAAACATTTCTTTAAAATTTACCATTGATTTTTAATTTAGATTATTAAAAATGATAATGATGATGATGATAGTGAACAATTATGTAGCACCTTCTTTTTTTATCCTGACTATGTTCTAAGTATTTACCTATATTAAGATATTATCTCAATATTGAAAAGCCAATACTATTATTATTCCCCATTTAGAGATGAAGGAACTGAGACACAGAGAAGGCAACTAGCTTATCCAAGGTCATATACCTTGTAAGTTAAATAGAAATAGATTAAAATCTGATGCAATTTCCATTTGCTAGTGTTAGACATTATGCTTGAAGCCAGTTATGGAAAAGTTTCTTCAGAGATTAAACAAATTATATGAAATCTTCTTAATAGTCCTTCCCAAGCAATTTCCAGAGAGTCATAGAAATTAATTCTCCAGGATCAAACCATAGAAGGGCATGAAAATTTAGTCTAAGTGATTTGCGGTCTTTGTAGGAATCTTTGAATTTCAGTAAATTCATTAGATATGAGTAATCTATGGCAATAATACAAGTCTTCTTTTATAATCCATCAATGGAATAAAATACACTCCAAAACATACTGTCCCAAATATTTGTTAAGGGTCACAGGGGAAACTAAAGTAAAAAATATTGGCATCATCAGGATATAATATAAATCAAGAGAGAATAATATGGGAAGATATTGTGACTAGATTACAATAATAAGTGCAAAGGAAAATCAGTAATATGGGTGGAAATTATCACTAGAAGAGATTTTACTTGAATTTTGAAGAACCTCCAGCATTTCATTAAGTAGTTAATAATTAACATAAATTGAGTGTTAAGCTTTAACCTTAATTTTGAAGAGCTATCATAATTATATTAAGTCATTCAAAAATCAATATCTATTTATTGACTAGCAATAATAACTATGTCCTGTTCTTGGTAATACAGAAGTAAACATGGTAGAAAGATTCTGTTTTCTTGGAACTTATATTCTAATGGAGAAGCAAATGATAAACAAATGAATAAGTAAAAAAAGCACTGAAGAGTGACAAGGGTATACAGAGATGGTGTGATATGATAGTCAGAGCCTGGGTGGCTACTTTAGATTGAGTAGTCAAGAAAAGCATCTCTAAGGAAGTGATATTTAAGCTGAGCCCCGAATAACAGAAGGAGCCAGTTCTGAAGATGAGAGCGGCAGCAGGAATGGATAGTGGAAAAGCTCTCAGCTGTGGTCAAATGGGCTTATTCATAGAACAGAAAGAGGGCCAGTGTGGCGAGAACAGCCTAGTCAATGGCAGAACATTATTAGAAATGAGGATCAATGATGGATCATATGTAATGAGAAAAGCTGATAAATGAAATAATACTTCCAAGGGATAAATGTTATGATACAGATAAATATGGACAGTGTCCCATTAGAACAGGGAAGCACCTAACCAAGACTAAGAAAAGTGATATTGACTTTGAGCCCTAAAAGATGAGAAGAATGAGCCAGACAAGGCAAGACCAAAAGGCATTCCAAGGAAAGTTCTAGAAAAGCAAATAGGTAACTCCAGCCAGAGCCTAGCGTTGGAGGCAAGAGTATGACGAGTGATAAGCTTGGATACATAGGCAAGGACAAAACGATAGTCACAAGAACTCAAAACACCCTGAAGTTAATGTTGTTTCTTTTGGGGTTTTTTTGTTTCTTTTTTCTTTTCTGTTCTGTTCTTTTGTTTTCTGTTCTTTTCTTTCTTTCATTTTGGCAAATTGGGAATATTTATTTATATATTTATTTAACATTTTTTTAATTTAAATTCAAGTTAGTTAACATACAGTGTAGTCTTGGCTTCAGGAGTAGAACCCAGTGATTCATCTCTTACATACAACTCCCAGTGCTCATCCCAACAAGAGCCCTCCTTAATGCCCATCTCCCGTTTAATCCATCCTCTACCCACCACCTCTCTAGCAGCACCCAGTTTGTTCTTTGTATTTAAGAGTCTCTTATGGTTTGCCTCCCTCTCTGTTTTTTGCTTATTTTCCTTCCCTTCCCCTATGTTTGTTTCTTTTGTTTCTCAAATTCCACATCTGAGTGACATTATATGGTATCTTTCTCTGACTGACTTCTTTCACTTAGCATAATATCCTCTAGTCAACTGATGAATGGATAAAGAAGATGTGGTATATATATATGTATATATATACATACAATGGAATACTACTCAGCGATGAAAAAGAATTAAATCTTGCCATTTGCGATAACATGGATGGAACTAGAAAGTATTATTCAGTTAAGTTTTTAACTGAGCAGGTGGAACAAGCACAATGAATATGAATATAACACACACCTTAGAAAGTGGCCTTTAAGAACCTACTGTTCTAAGCAGTGACACCTTCTACCCTATTTCTAATCCCACAGAAGAAATAAAAATAAAAAAGAAGATACCAGCTTTTTGCCATGCTCAGTTACAAGATTCAGTCCTTGTCTGGAAATTTCTTACATTCTACTGACATACTGTCAAATGAGAGTCAGTGAATCCTCACTGTAGTAGTTTGTTTACCAAATATGCCAGTGCCCCACCCTGAAGCGTCCCTCCCTGAGGGAAGAATATGCATCACTATTCTGATGAACTCAGAAATGGCCAAGTGACTTGCTTTGGCAAATAAAATGTAGACATAAATGATGTGTGTCTCGTCCACGCAGAAGCTTTTGGATTTGGCAAATGGCTCCCCATGTTTCTTTTCCCTCTACTACAACCAACAAATGTTCCAGACAGAGGCTGTTCCATCAGAGGACAGAGCGTGAAACGCAGCCAATCTGGAAAGAAAATGGTACAAGAGACATCCGCCTAGAAGTTGCTGAAAGTTGGGAGTGGGAGAGGTATTATTTGTTAGTGCAGCACAAGTTAGCCTACCCTGACTAATATATTTACAAGCACAGACTTCTGGAGCAGAAAGGATGAGGCAAGAAATGCTAGTTACACCACACCTATAACCCTTTGGTCAGGTAAGTACCTGGCTTACCCTACTCGGGAATTTCCCCCACAGATTTCACATCAGAACCATGGAAATGAAGCATATTGGATTTTACATTTTCGCTCTCTCCCTGCTCGTGACCAAACAATTCAGTACTAATGACTAACTACTCCAACCAGAAAAAACGTGTGACATGGGATGGAGGCAGCCTGTCTGTGCTCCGTTCCCAGAGCCCATAACTATAAATAATAGCAGTAGGAAAGCACACATTGCCTTAGATGGAAGGCACAAAGAAAAGCACTTTCTCTGATAGTTTAGCAACACATTCAGATTTCATGTCTCTAGGTAAAAATAGGCCTAACAAATGAATTAAATTTGGAAGCTGAGCTGAAGTGAAGAACATTGGCATTATAAAGATGCCGTAGGAGGGAACAGAGACTTATAAGGTGCTGTATTCCCTCTGCTAGTGAGCAGGGTAGAAGGGTGGAAAGAAAGGATTTTCCTGAGAAATAAAAAATAATCATCAAGACTTTGAAGTTAAAAATATCATCCTTATTAAACTAGTAACCGAAAAGAACTCTTAAACCCATACAGGCTTCAGCAACAGATAAAATAAAACAACAGATAGGATTTTCTTTTGCGTACTTTCAACATTAAGAAAAAAAGGGGGGGGGTTAAAAAGCAGATCCAAAGAAAATAGATGTCAAAGGATGTCTAAAAATACATAAACTTCCAACATCAATAACCCACTAATTTTGTTTGTTTGCTTGTTTCAAGAAAACCCATCCATTTCTATTATAATTTTCAGTGCTGCTTTCTTAAGATTTTATTTTTAAGTAATCTCTACAACCAATGTTGGGCTCAAACTTTAAATTCTGAGATCAAGAGTTGCATGCTCTACCGACTGAGCCAGCCAGGCACCCCTCAGTGCTATTTTTAATGTCTCTGATACTTGAACAAGGGAAGCTTTAGGCGATAGTATATCTTCCAAAAGAAAAAAAAATAATCAATCATCAACCTTTCTTAATGCTGTAGTTTAAGGCAAAGACACCTCTCTATCCCATAACATATGCAAACAGAAAAATACTATATTGTCTTCCTACATAAAAATATATGCTATTTATTTCCAAGTAGAAATGTGTCTAACATTAGATCATGAGCTTCTTGAGGGTAAGAATCATTTCTTGCTGTCTTCTGTATCTCTCTCAGGGCCTACCTAGTACAGGGGATAATACCCAGTAGGTGCTTAACACACATTTTTAATTGAATAGAGTGACTTTTCTTCATGAACCCTTCTTTGCTCTAAGTGGCCTACTATCAATGAACTAGACCCTATGTTGATAGACAATTAGTGAGATCTTTATGCCAGCAAAACGTCAGCAGATTATAACAGCACATTCTAACTCTGTGTCTAAATATGTTCCCTGAACTACACTGCTGGCATCAGCACATGGGGAGGATAACTCACTTGAATCACCTTCCTGAGCCAGTGGAGAACTGTGTGACACCCCAACAGTCCTGTGGTCATGGTGATTTGGCCAGATCTCAGTTCCCCAAGCAGAGGCCCTGAAAACACAGGTGAGGAGGCCTTTCCAACAGATCCAAATGGCTTGAGGATGAAACTGAGATGACTCAAGGCTGTGATTGCAAGAATGCAGAGGGCTCTTGGATTCATTGTAGAAACAGGCCTGGAAAAACCGAGTTCTGGATATATGGACAATTATTGGGGTCAGCTTACCAAGCATAACAAATCTAAGTCATCAGTCACCCCATGCAGTCAACACTGTTTATGCAAATCCTCAACTCCCATAGCAATGCAAGAGCGTCTTGCTACACTTCTGTATAGTTCTGTTGTACTGCTCTAAGACCAGTTAACATGTTGGGGACAAAGCACAGTTTTAATATCATAAACTGAAGTGTCAATGGTAAGAAACCTTATATTTTATGTGTTAAAGTACTAGCAGAGATTTCCATTCGGACACCCCAATTCCAGCAATGCCTTTTTCTAGCTGATGTGACCTGACTCAACAGCAGGACCTAAATTAAGACAAAATAAAGCAAGTTGGGTTCACAATCTTGGTTTCTGTGTTTTTTTCAGAGTATACACGTCATGAACTGTATAGTTTGAGGGTTAGTAACTTCAAGATTATTTATGCAAAGACTTCAAGCAAAATTGGAAGTTTCAAGCTCACATGTCATACTGAAATAATTCAACACCTTAATGGATACTTACTATAAGTCAAGTAGCTGGGTTGGGCACTAATACATAATGATGAACAAATGAATAGGATGTTTTTAAAATTATGTAGCCCTGGGGTGCCTGGGTGGTTCCGTCCACTAAGCATCCAACTCTTTATTTCACCTCAGGTCAGATCTTGTGGTCATGAGATCCAGCCCCATGTTGGGCTCTGTACTGACAGCATGGAGCTACTTTGGATTTTCTCTCTCCCTCTCTCTTTCTGCCCCTTCACCCCTCAAAAACAAACAAACAAACAAAGTATATAGCCCTTGTTGAATGTAGTGTAAGTTTATCTTCCATTGTTTCCACAACCAGGATACCACATTTCCAAACCCAGAAAACAGTTTCCTCACAAATCAATGAAATTTTCAGGTTGTCTTTTAGTTTTGTCAATTGTTTCCTTCGCTGTGCGGAAGCATTTTATTTTGATATGGTCCCAATAGTTTACTTTTGCTTTTATTTCCTTTGCCTCAAGAGACTTATCTAGAAAAACATTACTATAGCCAATGTCAGAGAAATATTTCCTGTGCTCTCTGCTGGGATTGTTATGGTTTCACGCCTCACATTCAGGGCCTTAATTCATTTTGAGTTTATTTTTGTGTATGGTATAAGAAAGTGTTCCAGTTTCATTCTTTTGCATGTGCTAGCCAGTTTTCCCAATACCATTTGTTGAAGAGACTATCTTTTTCCCATTGTATATCCTTTCCCATATAATTACATATTGTGGGTTTATTCCTGGGTTTCCTATTCTATTCTTTTGATCTATGTCTATTTTTATGCCACTACCATACTGTTTGGATTACTACATCTTGCTAATATAACTTGAAGTCTGGAATTGTGATAACTCTAGTTTTGTTTTTCTTTTGCAAGAATACTTTGCCCATTAGGGGTGTTTTGTGGTTCCGTATAAATTTTAGGATTGTGTGTTCCAGTTCTATGAAAAATGTTGGTATTTTAATAGGGATTGGATTAAATGTGTAGATTGCTTTGGGTAGTATAGACATTTTAACAGTATTATTCTTCCAATCCATGGGCATGGAATTTTCCATTTCTTTCTGTTGTCCTGAATTTCTCTCATCAGTGTTTTATACTTTTCAGACTACACATCTTTCACCTCTTTGATTAGGTTTATTCCTAGATATTTTATTGTTTTTCGTACAATTACAAATGGAATTGTTTTCTTAATTTTATTTTCTGCTACTTCATTATATTAGTATATAGAAATATAACAGATCTCTATACATTGATTTTGTATCCTAAGACTTAACTGAATTCATTTATCAGTTCTAGCAACATTTTGGTGGAATCTTTAGGATTTTCTCTGTATAGTATCATGTCATCTGCAAATAGTAGAAGTTTCACTTTTTCCCTACCAATTTCCATTGTATTTCTTTTTGTTGTCTGATTGCTGTGGCTATGACTTCCTGTACTATGCCGAGTAAAAGTGGAAAGAGTGGACATTTTTGTCCTGTTCCTGAACTTGGATGGGGGTCGGGGGGAGACGACTCTCAGTTTTTTACCATCGAGTGTGATGTTAGCTGTGGACTTTTCATATAAGGCCTTTATTATGTTGAGGTATGTTTCCTTGAACCTTATTTTGTTGAGAGTTTTTATCATGAATGGATCTTGTACTTTGTCAAATGCTCTTTTTGTATCTATTGAAATGACCACATGATGATATGTGATCTTAGTGATCGGTGTTTCAGGCTCAAAAACATTTTGAAATAAAGACACAATTCAGAGATAACCTCAATGAATATGATTGCTTGGCTATCTATAGTAATATTAGTATAGATAGTTTACTAGTAATATTAGTAACAATTAGTCATCATTGATAAACCTATGCAAGGTCAAATTCTGCAATGACCTGGAACCTAGAAAGAAGAGCAATAAGTCAATTTACTGCAGAATTTGGATATGGATTCATTTATTCATGTATATATTTTTAAATAAATTCATTTATTCAATGTACATTTATTGAGTCCCTAATATATTTTTGCCATTGCAATAACATCACAAAAAAACATAAAGTCTTCCTCTCTTTGAGTTTAAACTTTGGTGAAGAGATAGAAATTATTAGGGGACATTTAGTTTCCATTTTACTTTTTTTTATGTTTTTTATTTCTTTTTGAGAGACAGAAAGAGAGCACGAGCACAGGAGGGTCAGAGAGGGAGGGAGGTACAGACTCTGAAGCAGGTTCCAGGCTCTGAGCTAGCTGTCAGCACAGAGACCGATGCGGGCCTTGAACCCACGAATGTGAGATCATGACCTGAGCCGAAGCCAGACTCTTAACTGACTGAGCCACCCAGGCGCCCCTAGTTTCCATTTTAATTAGCAAAACATCAAGAATATTGTTGAAGCTAGGGGGCTACAGGAAGGAAGAACAGGCCCAATGTGTCTCAGCTGTACTGTCTGAGACTTCCCAGTCCTCAAAGAGACTTCACAACTGTCTGTGGTTCTCTTCGTGCAAGGTAAAGACTAACTAGTATTTTTTGTAGAGCAAATTCAAAGTGAAGTAAAGTAATAATTAGCTTCTGAGATGCAAAATAGGATAACGTGCCAAGACAACAGCCTTACCAGATGCATGCATTGGGAAAAGATTTTCTAGATCACTCTATTCTTTCCTTTGGCATATCAAGAATTGAGCTGGCCAGGGTTGTGGAAGAGATGCTGTCCTTCTATCACAGCTAAGTCATCTCTATGATAGACAGAGGATGTGTCATAAAGGAAGTAAAACAATGTTTATCCTGGACACAAGATTGGTGAAAATGAGTTGAGAGGGAAAACAAAAAAACAAGTAACATGCACCTCCAAATTTGTCCCATCTTTGCTTCCAGCAGGAAAGGAGACAATGTGACACAGATGTGGTACCACCTTGATCAGCAACCCCCAACTAAGACTGCCACTCAGCAGAGGGTCCAGTCTGAGTCACAGCCACTCAAAGTAACCCTAGCAGTACCATGTGGTAGGAAGCCTTCAGAGTTAGCGTTCCAAACCACCCAAATTTCCCTGTTGCTTGGATTCAGAGTGAAATCCACTAAGCCAACCATAAAGTTCACCATGGCAAAGCATAAAGACTCCACAGTTAAGGAGACCCCCAGAATAGCACACCAGATAGAGGAACTGTTAGATGAACTGGTTGACTTAAAGCAGCCAGCGTTCACCCCAGTAGCATTTCCTGAGCCAAAAGAGTAGCCCATAGCCTGGAGAAAATTCAACAGTCAATGACCATGACCTTGGAGGTTAGAAGATATCACACCTAAAGACTCAAATCTCTCCTTTGCCTCAGCTTCAACAACCCTAACCTCCCTACTCACAGCAACTCAATGTTAGAGATGGGCAAGAAGAAATAGAAACTCGGAGACTGAGTGTTTTTATTCATATGAAAGTCTGAATATTTTTTATTCATATGAAAGACTAAGTATATAACCTAAAGAGATTATCTGAATTGTCAGATTGGGCCAATTTTACTGTTTAATAATTTTTTAAAAACCTTTTTTAATGTTTATTTTTGAAAGAGAGAGACACAGAGTGTGAGCAGGGGAGGGTCAGAGAGAGAGGGAGACAGAATCTGAAGCAGGCTCCAGGCTCTGATCTGTCAGCACAGAGCCCGATACAGGGCTTGGACCCACGAACTATGAGATTACGACCTGCTCTGAAGTCGGCCGCTTAACCTACTAAGCCACCCAGGTGCCCCTAAAAAAACTTTTTTATTGTTTATTGTTTATTTATTTTTGAGAGACAGCATGTGGAAGCGGCAGAGAGAGAGAGAGAGACCGAATATCCAAGACAGACTCCACACTGACAGCAGAGAGCCTGATGTGGGGCTTGAATTCAGAAACAGTGAGATCATGACCTGAGCTAAAGCCAGTTGCCCAACCAACTGAGCCACCCAGGCACCCCCAGATCGGACCAATTTTAAAACATACTTTAAATTCATTAAGTTTTCCCTGGAACCAGCGGGTAGACGTTCTTGGAGGAAACAGGCTAGGGGCAAAATAAAGGAGCCACATTTCTGTGCATTTTTAAATAGTCGTGTGACTGAAATCTAGACCCCTGCCACACAAGCCACACATTTTGCCCAACTTGTCTCTCTAACTGCCTGTGGGGTCGATATGCTGCAGTTTGAGAAAGAGCTGCTGCCAGGAACATGGGTCCAAAATGTGCAGAACTGACATAATTTTTACAGGAGAGTTGATCATCCTATTCAGAATCAAGTTAAGAAATTCCTTCTAAATATGTAAGACAGGAACTACTTCCTGAAGCCTATTTGTTTCACAGGTGTTGAAAAATTTCTTCCACAGATCAGAAATTTGGGACTTTGTACATCAGTGAAGAGCCAACACCTTCTAGAAATACAATAGGGGTGCCTAGGTGACTGAGTCGATTAAATATCCGACTCTGGCTCAAGTCATGATCTCACTGTTCATGGGTTCAAACCCCACGTCAGGCTCTGTGCTGATAGCTCAGACCCTGGAACCTACTTCAGATTCTGTCTCCCTCTCTCTCTGCCCCTCCACCGCGCTCTCGCTCTCGCTCTCTCTTTCAAAAATAAATAATGGGGCTCCTGTGTGGCTCAGTCAATTGACCATCTGATTTCAGCTCAGGTCATGATCTCATGGTTTGTGGATTCGAGCCCCACATCGAGCTCTGGAGCCTGCTTTGGTTTCTGTGTCTCCCTCTCTCTGCCCCTCCCCTGCTTGTGCTTTCTTTGTCTCTCAAAAATAAATAAATAAACATTAAGAAAATAAGAATTTTCAAACTCTCAAAGTCATGGATACCCCTTCCTAAAAGTGACCTCCCTTGGGTCCCATCTAAAAAAACCAAATAAATAAATATATAAATAAATGAACAAGAATTTTTAAAAATACAATAGGTTCAGAAGTACTTGTTTATAAGAAAAATAGATGGGAATAATCTGTGTTTCTATAACAAGTATCTCTTATTGTAAATGTGTACCTCTGAAGAGAAGAGAAAAAGCAGGTTCATTAATAATATTTTTAAATATTTTCATTTATATTTTTTCCAAAGATGTATAAAAGAGATCTCTGCTAAAATAATTGCAAATTAGCTTCTGACCAAAATGAACTTTAGAAAGAAAAGAAAACAGACTCACAACCATTGTCCTTTTATTATTTAGGCCTCATTTTAAAAAGAGGACTGTCTCCCTTGTTCTTCTAACATCTTTCTATAACCAGCTTTAATGTAATATTAAATTACATCTTTTTTTAAATATCTTATTTATTTTTGAGAGAGTGAGAAAGAGAGACAAAACATGAGCAGGGAAGGGGCAGAGAGAGAGGGAGACACAGAATCCGAAGGAGGCTCCAGGCTCTGAACTGTCAGCACAGAGCCCAATTCAGGGTTTGAACTCACTATCTGCAAAATCCTGAGCAGAAGTCCAACGCTCAAATGGCTGAGCCACCCAGGTGCCCTTATATTACATCATCTTAAATAAAATAATGTATCTGTCTTTTATTCCACAAATCAACCAGGTGTGACATGCAGGTTACCCTTAATTAAAGGTTTCCTTTGTAGAGATACCCAGTGAATTCTCACGAACCCCATCACCAGAGAGACAGCATCATTTGTTGGCCAGTAAGTCACTTGAGAGTTTCCAGCTTAAGTTTTTAAAACACCCTCTCACCCAGAAAACCTTTCCATACTTGTTACATCTTAGAACTGCTGCTAACCTTTCCTACTTAGAGGTGAGGAGGTGACTGATCACCCACATTTTCCCAAAAGAACCCCCTGCTCCTACGTGCCTGTAACAATATTTTCACATTGAACTCAATCTTCTTGCTCCCAAATTACAAGCCTATAACCATGACCTCGAGTGGCACCAGGAAACAAGAGCACGTGTTTACTACACCATCATCCCTTAGCATTTCCAATTTACTCCTTTCATGCCAGGCCTTTGCAAGAGGCCTCATTTATTCCCAAATTCCAGGAACACGGGAGCGAAGAAAAGCTTTGTTGTTGGCTGAGAGCCCCAGATCTGACATTCACAGGCCGGGGAAATCAATTGGGGCCATCCATTAACAGGTCAGTCCGGAATTGTTATGAAACCCCCTGCCTTTTCAAATGATCGATGGGCCTCTCGTCCTTTCTCGGTGCTGGGCCTCCAGACTACGGGCTGTTTGCATTCAGTCAACATTCCAATTTTATAGGCCTGTGGAGCCAAAGATTACAAGACTTTTGAACTCCAGGCTGCCTTCTGTCTGGCTACGCCCTCTGTTTCTGGAGTCCAAGTCTTTTTTAACAAGCCTACAAAAACAAGCAGTGAGGGTAAGGTCTGTTAATCCTCTTTTCTACCTGCAAGTAATTACGTATTTTGAATCAACCAGCAAGGAAGCAGAGTGACCACTTCCAATGCTCGGAGCTATTTACAAAAGGATTGTACTGCGCCTCAACGGGGCTGACCCGTAGTGACTTGAGTTCCTTAAAAATGCCCTGCTGTTGCTACACGAAAAGTTACGTATGATGCTAGGCCAGGTTTTTAAGGAAAAGAAGAAACGTACAAACTTAAATGAACAAAAGATGAAAAGAGAAAGCCAGGAAGGCGTTTTATTCTTTTTTTAATGTTTTATTTATTTTTAAGAGAGAGAGAGAGAGAGAGAGAGAGACAGCGTGAGCAGGAGAGGGTCAAAAAGAGGGAGACACACAATCCAAAGACAGGCTCCAGGATCTGAGCTACCTGTCAGCACAGAGCCTGATGCGGGGCTTGAACCCTCAAACCGCGAGATCGTGACCTGAGCCAAAGTCAGATGCTTGACTGACTGAGCCACCCAGGTGCCCCAGGAAGGCATTTTAAAAGTCTCCAAATATCCTGAAGCCTCCGCTGCTCTGTCTTCTTCTAGATAACAGATAACATCTGCTTTCTCCGCATGTAATTTCACGCCCCTCTTCTTTTTTTTCTTAATTTACATCGTTAATGGACTTCGGTCTACCAACAGCTTTTAAAATTTTATTCAGGCATTTTATATTAAGGACATGCTGGTCTTGGGGCGCCTGGGTGACTCAGTCGGTTAAGCCTCTGACTTCAGCTCAGGTCATGATCTCGCAGTCTGTGAGTTATAGCCCCGGGTCAGGCTCTGTGCTGACAGCTCAGAACCAGGAGCCTGCTTCAGATTCTGTTTCCCTCTCTCTCTCTCTCTCTCTGCCCCTTTTCCACTCATATTCTGGATCTCGCTTTCTCTCTCTCAAAAAAAATTGTTTTTTAATTAAAAAAGAAAAAGGAACATGCTGGTCTTTTAGTTACTCAAAATGATAAACATTTAATTCAGGAAAATTCATAACATTCTTTTCAAAATCTGACTTTTGAAACTGCCTTTTACCTCTAATGTAATTATTGTTTATATAATAGCAATTTTTTGTATCCCTGTGGACAAATAGGACAAATATTTTGATGTAATATGTGTCCGCAGTCACCTTTGCACGAATCTTGTATCTTGTCAATTCTGTAGTTTCTCTATAAAGGGTTTGCATTGATATGCAAGCTATACACTTCCTGGGACATAAATATCGTAAATTGTGTAGGGTGACCACTGTCACCAAAGGAATGAGGAGTTCCCAATTCACTAATGGGTTGTGTTTCAAAACCTCTCTTTTTTTTTTTTAAGTATTTGGAACCCAGGGGCGCCTGGGTGACTCAGTCTGCTAAGCGTCCAACTCCTGATTCAGGCTCAGGTCATGGTCTTATGGTTTGTGGGTTTGGGCCCCACATGGGGCTCTGTGCTGGCAGTGCAGAGCCTGCTTGGGATTCACTTTCTCTCCCTCTCTCTCTGCCCCTACGCTGCTTTCTCTCTTTCAAAAAATAAAATAAACATTTAAAAAAAAAAGAGTATTTTGAACACAGAATGCATTTTCCCATGGAAACATTGTTGCAGCTTTTCCGTCCAAAGCTATCTGCCTGACAACCCTTCATTCACACTCCTTTACTCCCTGCCCCTCTGACTTGACTAATGCAACTCCCTCTTTCTGGAATGCTCTCTACCCCTCCTCTCCCTGATATCCAAAGGCAACTCAGACCCTTGACAATGAGCTTAAATGCTACTCCATAAAGATTCTCGACAGATGGAACAGATCACTGGATCCTCAGAACTAAAGGGCTCTTCATGGCCCTCCCGTAGTAAATGTTGTGGTTATTTCCCCCAACATCTGTTCTACTCACAACCTGTGGTAACAATCATAGGGTTTTGGTGAGATTTATTGCATCCCTATTTCATGGAACCGGGTCTATGCCAATGAGGATAATCCTATTTCTCTTGACCTAGACATTGGTTCAGGTAATCCACGTTTATACCAATAGCTATTTGGCATTTTTTTCTTTTTAATGTTTATTTATTTTTGAGAGAGAGAGAGAGCCGTGAGCAGAAGAGGAGAAGAGAGAGAGGGAGACACAGAATCCGAAGCAGGCTCCAGAGTCTGATCTGTCAGCATAGAGCCCGACACAGGGCTTGAACTCACAAAAGGCAAGATCTTGACCTGAGCGGAAGTCAAACACTTAACCAACTGAGCCACGCAGGCACCCCTATTTGGCATTTTCTTGGCCGTATGCACTGGTTTAGGTCCAATCAGAACAAATCCTAGGACTTTGGGCCAATTGTTGTGAGATGGAACATTTTCTTCCTTGATTTGAAAGTTAGGGATTATATGGTTCACATTCCTATGGGCAGGCATTTTGTTCTCATGAATAAAGCCGACATCAAGTCGATACCCAGAAGAGGGCAGAACTGAGGGAATCATAGAGAAATGGAGCCAGAATCCTGTTAGTGCAAGCTCCCTGAGCCTGACCTATCTCTGAACTTTTTAATTATGTAAACCAATAATTTTGCCCCCACCCCCATCATTTAAGCTACTTTGAGATGGGTTTTTGTTGCCACTAATGAAAGCATCCTACTGGTACAGTTCTTATCGCTTTCTACTTCATATCATTTTTTGTGTGTACCAGTTTTATATTGCCTATTGTATACCTTTTAACTTTCTGAGTCCAATACCATATCTTTGTCTCCACCCACGGTGCCTAGCATATACATCCATATAGCAAACATAACCGCACGTTGAATTGAGGCAACTCACTCAGTATTTCTCAGGTGAATGCCAGTTATGTGGGATGTTAAAACATTGTATGGATGGAAATAATTCTACCTTTAAATAGGATTGACAAACATTGGGTTTTTAAAAAGGGGAATAATTTCTTTTACCGCAGTATTTCTTAAAGTTCTCAATATACTATACTAATCATCATTGTGACAAAAAGTGAGATATAATATAGTATCTGTGTCAAACTCATTTAACTCCTTATGTCTTTCAGACTGCACATCTTGAGAAGCTAATGTTATAAGAACACATTATGGAAAATACCGTTATATGTCATAATGTATCTAAACTACCTAAGAACTCCAACCTGATAGGCTTCCAGGAGTAGAAAGGAAGAGAAGAAGGAAGTTCCCCCCACAATTTCAGAAGTGAAGGTCAGCCAGAGAACTTACCTTTGATGATTTCACCCCTGTCCACACACTGTTTACACAGCTCCAGTGGGTTTTCCCCTGAGAACTTGTCACCTTTATGCTGATCCACACCCACCAACTACCTTCTTTAAGCTCTCATCGTCCAACAAAATCCCCCCTCCTTTGCCCCTACCTATGATAAAACACTTCCCTTCCCTTCAAACAGTTAAGACATCCAGAAGAACACAATCTGACTAAATTGTGTCATTTATATATGAAACGTCAGCCAATCCTTCAAATCTCCAATTTTAACAGATATTATACTTTTTTCATATTTCTATTAACACTACCCCCTCAAAAAGATCTCCAGGTAGCATAGGATATATATCAATATTACAAACGGAAGTGTGGAGCAAACATTTTTTAACACAGTGTTCATATTTAAATAAGATCATTCAGTGGAAGGCCTTTGACCTTTATGTAGGAAATAAGGGATAATTTGGTTGTCAGGCTCATTATCACCATTGGTTTTAATAATAGTAATTTTTAGGAGATCCTGGGTGACTCAGTCGGTTATGCATCCAATTCTTGGTTTTGGCTCATGTCATGATCTCATAGTTTGTGAGTTCAAGCCCCTCTTTTGGGCTCCACACTGCAGAGTCTGCTTGGGATTCTCTCTCTTTCTCTCCCTCTTTCTCTGCCCCTCCCCTGCTCGTGCTCTCTCTCTCTCAAAATAAATAAATAACGTTTAAAAAAATGAAAGTAATTTTTAATAACCTCTTTAGTTACCAGAGGCAGGGGGTGAGGGGTGGGCAGAATGGGTGAAGGTGGTCAAAACGTACAAACTTCCACATAAAAGGTAAATAAGTCCTGGGGATGTAATTTACAGCATGGTGACTATAGTTAACAATTCTGTATTGTTAATTTGAGAGTTCCTAAGAGACTAAACCTTAAAAGTTCTTATCATAAGAAAAAGAATTGCAACTCTGTGTGGTGATGGATGTTAACTAAACTTACTGTGGTAATCATTTCACATTATATATGTATATCAGATCATTCTGTTGTATGCCCAAACTAGTACAATGTTATTTGTTTATTCTATCTCAATAAAAAATAATAATAATGGTAATTTTTAGGCATTGTTTTCATAATTATCTTTTTTTTAATGTTTTATTTATTTTTGATACAGAGAGAGACAAAGCATGAGAAGGGAAGGGGCAAAGAGAGAAGGAGACACAGAACCAGAAGCAGGCTCCAGGCTCTGAGCTAGCTGTCAGCACAGAGCCTGACGTGGGGCTCGAACCCACGAATGTGAGATCTGACCTGAGCCGAAGTCGGAGCCTTAACCAACTGAGCCACCCGGGAGCCCCTTCATAATTATCTTAATCATAACTTAGTCATGTTTCTTAGACGGTCCCAAACAGTCTTCTAAGTTGGCTCTATTTCTATATGATTAGTTTTACTACAAAACCAACCACTCCAAAACTGAAGCTTTTGCTTTTTTGCTTAAGCTTTTTGTGACCCAGGAGGTTCTTTGACCCTCCAGTTCCAGCGCCATCCATTTAGTCCTTCCAGTGCTTGTGCCCCCTGTTCCCCAAGGCCCACCCTCACGTGTCCTAGTAGCCGCCTCAGACCCAAGCCTCGGGCATGGCTTTGGTTCTAAAAGCCCTGTAAACACCGCAGCCGGTCCTGGCCCACTGGACCTGGAGGCAATACAGAGGAGCTTAAAATCCTAGGCAAAACATTTTCTCGTTAGATCGCTGCCCACAGTTGAGGCATAACAGCAGAGAGTATTTTTTGGTGGATTTTTATACACCAACATCTGTTGAAAGTAAAAGGGAATGTTTTTCTCATGACACTGATGTGATTAGACCTAATAAAAAGATTCATCAAATTGCATCTTTATTTTTAATCCTTTCACGCCTGAGCACTCTTAATCTAATTTACAAACTCAACCGTTATCCACTTAGAAATGTGTTGCAGGTGCCACTTGATGTTTTTGAAGGTATGTTGGCTTAGGATCCCCTTTGCTGTGAAGGGAGATGAAGCCGCTCACGTCGCGTCTCTCTGGAATCTTCAGGACCAGCCTACCACTCTGGACTTTCCTTTCATTGATTAAATGTCTTTGCCAACAAGTGCTTTATGTCTTGCAAGTTTCTCAGGTTCTACGTGAGGCAACAATACCAATAACACCATTCTGTGGAATAAAATTTATGAAAATTGCCCTCGATTGCTAGCAAATCATTCGGACTGTTGAGGCATGCAAAAATAGATTTGGGAAAAATCACTGTAGTATATAAGCCTTTTGATCTGGGTAGTAAAAGTGACATTTAAAACAAACTATGAAGTGAATATTAAGTAGCTTATAGGGCCAATAATTTATTTTTTCCCTCAGTTCTTCTGACCTGGGTCAACCTGTCACCAGTGGAGCAGTCTAAGACAATGGCCTCACAAGTCTAAGCCAGAACAGCTGAGACGGTTGGCCTCTCTCTCCGGGTGATTTCTCCTTCTTCAGGAAGTGAGTTCAGGCTTCTTCCAATGGCGGGCTCTTTGGTTCCCAGCAGCAAGGCAGCAAGCCCCAAGGCACAAGTGCTTTTCAGATATCTGCTGTGTCATGTTTGCGAATGTCCCTTTGGGCAAAGTAAGTCCCAAGGTTAACTTCAAATTCAAGAAGGAGCGGAATCCACTCCCCTGTTTGATGAGAGAGTGCAGTCACCTTACAAAGGGGCATTTGTGACGGGAGGGAAGCAATCCTCAAGGCCATCTTTGCGAACCCTCCATTTCGCTCCAGCGGCCAAAGTAAAAGTTGAGATGAATGTCCCAGCAAAGCCCAGCACCAACTGCTGACCCACACGGCTGTGCGCAAATACACGATTGCCCCCTTGAGACCACTAAATTTGGGGAACATGGTCCAACTGAAACAACTTCTGAATCCATAAGGCAGACAAAACTTCCAAAATGTTTTCAGTTTCTTTTTTAAAACCCCTCTTAAGTTTTAATGCTGAGGTATTTTAAAGTACTTTGGGGATGTCACTTGACTATTCCCCGAGATTTCTACTAGGCAGGATGGAAAACAAAGGGTTGTTCAACATAAGAAAGTCAAGTATAAATCAGGTAGTTGAAATCTGGGGCAAGCCTCTCCTGCCCCTTCTGCACCGAACGTGCCAGGGAAAAGAAGGAAGAGAGAGGGTTTGATAGAACAACCACAAAAGGAAAACATGCGTGTTTGTTAAAGAAACAGTGTGAGAGAAATCATCACTACCGTCATCCTTAACATGACCTAGTAAGCCCAAGCCACAAGCCATGCATTTCCTCACGAAAGCTCTCAGAATTCATGGAACAGATTGCACAGCAAAGAAAAAGCAGGCAAATAAAGAGGCTGGCAACCCGGCTGTAAGTTTGAAGTTTAAAAGGAAACAGGCCCACTTTCCCCACCCACCATGACTCAAACTGTGCTTCCAAACTAGTCCTCTATCAGAAGGTAGCAGAATAAGTGCAGATCAGAATTAGGACGCCTGGATTTTCATTTTGCCACCAAGCAGCTGTCGCGCCGCCAATAAGTCATTTGATCCCGCTGGGTCTATGCTTTCACAACTATTAGTTGAAAAGGTCAGACGAGGCAACCTGCCTAAAAATTGCTCTTCTAGAAATTGCATTCTCATATGGGAAGGCTGGGCAGTGTAGCCTGTGGTCAAAAACATGACCTTTGTTATCAAAAAGAACCAGTTTCAGGTCCAGCTCAGCAAACGTCTAGCTACGGAATCTTGAGCAAGTGTCTTCAATTCTCAGTTTCCTCATCTGTAAAATGAGAACGATCATTGTATGGGAATCTGCTAATTATGAGATACCGCACATCACATATTCAGCATATGTCTGGCACCTTAGGAAGTGCTCAGAAAATATGTCTTTGTGTTGTGGACAAGAACCTAAACCATGTCTGTTAATTTTGCCCATACTGTCATAAAACATGTAGATTGGGTCACATGATCCACAAAAGAATCCTAAAGCTCCCCCCTCACAGTCGCCTGAAGCTCAGCTCAGCTCACATGTCCTGGGGATAAAGCAGAAGTTGAATATCCAAAATCAACAGAACATTCTAGAAGTACTGCTCTCCTTGCCCAAGCTGTTTTACTTCCGTTTTTAAAAACTAATATCAAGTCTAAGAGAGAAAAAGAGATTTGGGATCTGAGTTTAAAGAAGAAAAAAGCTGCTTGTGCAGACAACTTTGATTTTTCCCCAAATGGTGGAGGATCTCCTAGTTCCCAGAGCATCTTTAGCCTGCAGGCATCTGCTTGAAACAAGATACTCAGTTTAACCAGTAATTCCGGTCTCTCCATTTTCCCTCTTGTGTACAAGGTATCAGAGGAACAAATAATGTCTAAAACATCAAAATATTTTTATTCTGCACCTAAGAACATGCACGAAAGGAGAAATAATTGAGAGTAGACTTAGGCAGGAAGACTTATTCAGTCTTGAGGGGTCTCCATTGTAATTGCTAAGGATAATAACCAAACAACAATAGCAATAGGGTGGGGGAGGGGAAGGCATGTCTGGCATGCCCTTCTCATCTCCTCCACCTCATCTAAGCCAGTAGACCCAAGAAAGAATTTATATGGAAGCAGGGCCAAGGCAGGAAAATGAATGAATGTCCACATACCATATGAATAAATCATTAAAAGTTAGAAAAGCAAGTGAACAAATAGGTAAATAAAATATAATCGATTTTCCTGCTTTGACAGCTACACTGTTGGTAACTAAGAAGGCCGGGTTGCCAGTCAGAGTTCCACACTGAGACCTGGTGACATGAGGAAAGCCGGCCCCTGACCCCTGCCCAACCGTTCTCTATGTCTTGGTTCCATCCAGCACCACAAGCAGCCTCAAAGGCACGTCTGGGGATAACTCACTCAGCATCTATATCCAAGCAGTTCAGACTCCTTCTGCCAGGTGGCCTTTGTCAACCCCGCAGGCCTAAAACTACACCATAGTCTGTGGCCAGAAGGACAAACCAGAGCAGACGCCCACACAGACGCTGGACTTGGGCCTAAGAGTTCAGGAGGCCTGGGCCTCTGGGACGCGGTCTCAAAAAGGAGCACAAGCGTTAGACGGGTATATCCCCTTGGCCTCTCAGACCGTTTGCTCAGTATATCCCAAGGAAACCATTTGCATGTGGGGCTCAAGCCAGGGGCGCCTCTTGCCTTGGAGTCAGGGCAACACTGAGGCTACCACAGGCTTCTCAGAAGCTCCTCAGGGGTCCCTCCGCACTTTCTTCCCCACACAGACGGGCCTCTCCCACTTCTCCCAGGTCACAGCTCCACTCCCCCAACTGTCCCCATAAGTCAAAATCCAATGTCAAGCAACAGGCTCTTCCTAATGCCTCCCCTTTGACATTATTCTTCAATCTAACGCTGACCTCAAGCTTCTCATTTTCTCCAAATTCAGAAGGTTTATCTTTTCTTCACATTTTATCCTGCCCTTGGGTGACTCTGCTCATCCGTTATCTGTATCATAAAGTATATATCTCAGACATGCACAATGTCCGTCTTCAAGTCATGACTCTTCCTTCACTTCCCATGAAATCAGAAAGCCAGGAGAAATAAGAAACAGAGACAAATGCCCTTTTGTTTAATGTTCCTTTTATAACTGAATACTTACAAATATCCAATTTTGCCTCTTTTTTTTCCCCTGGGCCCTGATTACTTCCTGATTTTATTAGTATCCCTTTTTTTTTTTTTTTAAAGTTACTCCTCCCAGTAGCCCTAAGACTAAATCAATTTAGCCCAAATCATCAAAGTGATCCTTCGGGCACACGATTCTCTGAGCCCACTGGGTGCTCTTCGTCCCTCCCCACAAAGGCCATCGCAAGCCCTTGGGGCAGCTGCCTCTGCCTTCAGTCTTTTCCTCTCCCTCAGGCACTCCCGACCCCTCAGCCCGTTTCATGTCTGTTAAGTCTCCTCTCCTTTGTCCATGTCTCTCATGATTTTGCATGCACTCTGACACCGCTCTCCCTGTTCTAAGTACCATCTCCTCAATCAGGACTGGTTAAGATCCCTCCTCAAGGGCAGTGTGAATTGTCCCCAGGTCAAGGCACAGGACAGGCACTCAGGCAGCAGGCTCATTCTCTTTCAATCAACCCTTTAATACCTCCTACACTATGACCAGGCCAGTTCTAGAAAGCGTAGAGTAAAAAGAATGTGAACATGTAGCCCGTGCTTTATGGGCCGTGTGCTTGGTTTAATGTTCTGATGGCACCATTCTAAGAGTCTTAGGAATCCTGTCTTTCAACTTTTTCTTATAAGCGGAGTCCAAGGGGACCATGGGTTTATGTGTGAGCAGAGGCGTACAGACACTTATGCCAGTCGGCCTTCATTGTCACCCCATTCAACAGAGAGTGTCTGCAATGCCCCATGGGCACAGAGCTCATGTGGCTCTACCGTGTTTGGGAGCTCTGAGACTGAAAGCGAGTACAAGGTTAGTGTGCTATCTCTGTGGCTGTGTTTGTGGGGCTGCTGACCACACCCGGAGGTCCTGTTTTCAATTCTACCCCAGCTACAAAAACAAGAAGACAATGAGACTCCAAAAGACCCAAACAACCAAGGACACTATTCCATCTTTTGTTACTCCTAGTACTGCCCTGTATGAACCAACCATTTACCCTAAAAATGATGACACTGAAAAAAGGGAAGGACAGGACCACCAATAGTGCCTTTCCCTGTCAGTCCCTTCTTACGCATCAGTAAGCAAAAAGAAAGGAGTTGGTACATGTTGTATCTTAAGAAGTAGAAACAGATGAATTTGTTTTGTGTAGCATTTCCACTGTTCTAGTAGGAACAAAATCCATGTGCATGTATGAACTATAAAACATTGAAAGGTAGAGTTTTGTGATCTTATATTTTCACTTAAAACTGGTATTGCACAAAAAAAACTGGCATTGCACAATATAGAAATGGATGGTAAAATGAATGCTAATAATTGTAAATGTTAATGTCTTTTTACTGAAGATTACACTAAATGACAAAATTAAAACACTGTGATAAATTGAAAGAGATGCTGCAAGAGAAAGGAAAAACCTTATATTTTAGTATCTTTAACAATAGTATATTTTTTCTTGCTCTTTGAACAAAAGGCCCTACATTCTCTTTTTGGACTGGGCCATGCAATTATGTAGCCATCCCCCCATCGCCCGTGAACAATGAGAAGAGATTGAATGGGACAGAAGCGGGCTAAAAGGTGTCAGAGACAGGTCACAGCCCAGCAGTATGTAGACATTTGTCTCCCCGCCCTCTTTGACACCAGACCCCCACACTCAAACACCTCCTGTAGTGCCCTGTCTCGTTCAGAGTGAAAGCCAAACTTCCCGCTCCGGCTCCATACCTCTGACGCCTTCCCACCTTCCCTGCCCACCTCTCTGACCTCACCTCCCACCCCTCACCAGCTTTCTCCGCTGCCACCAGGCTATCCTTGCATCCTCCTGCCTGCCAGCCACTCTCCTGCACCAGAACCCTTGCATAGATCATCACCTCCCCTAGAATGTTCTGTCCCCAGTTATCTGGAGCAGCCACCTCCTCAAATCCTCAGGCACCTGATCAAATGTCACTGTACCAATAAAGCCCTCCCTGCCCATCTCATGCAAACAGGTAATACTTCATTTACCTCCCTTTATTTTCCTCTTTAGCACTTCTCACCACTGGGCCTATCAAATAATGTATTTATTTCTTGATTTAAGTTCTTGGTCTCAGCCAGCACCTGGCTGGTTCATTCAGTAAAGAATATGACTCTTGATGTCAGGGTTGTGAGTTTGAGCACCACGTTGGGTGTAAAGATTACTTAGATGGATAGATAGACAGACAGACAGAGAGAAAGGCAGAAATAAGTAGATAGGTAGATAGATAGATAGATAGATAGATACATACATACATACATACATACATACATACATAGATGATAAATAGAAACAATTTTTGGCCTCTTCCACTGGCATGTAAGCTCCATTAGAGTCTTCCACTGGCATGTAAGCTCCATTAGAGTAGACTGCCAGTTTTTATTCACTGCTATCTACCCAGACCAGAACAGTAAAAATACTTGTTGAATGAATAATGCTAATGCACTTCTTAAAATCTGAAGTCATTTAGATGGAGATAAGAAAACATAGTTAATACAGAAACATAAAGCTGGATGTGCTTTCATATTACAAAATGATCTCCAACTTGGATCCCCAAATAATGCCTGATGTCCAAAGTCAGGAAGCATTCTGCTTTGGGAAAAGAAAACCACCCAACCAGGGTATCAAGCTCGAGTCTGGGAAATGAACTCTGCCTTTAATCAGCTCTGTAGTCATACACAGTAACTAGAACCTACTCAAGCCTCAAGCCCCTTAGCTATAAAATGCACACGGTTTAATAATTCCTGCCCTCGTTAGGTTGTTGCGTGTGGTAAATGTGCAAAACATCGTTTTAGAAGGCTGAAATGTTAAAGAAATGTTAAGGACTTGTACTTTCCCAGCTAACTAAGGAAACAGTGGGACGAGGTTGGGGGGTAAGGGCGTGGGGAGACAGGCACGGATACCAGGACTGTTGGTCCATTTAGCAAAGACTGGAATTTAGAAACCAGAATGAAAGAAGCAATGCAGAACAGCAGATGCCAGGTCCTTGCTGTTCTTTCACAGGGCGACCCCCATACGTCTCCCATTTGACATGAATGTCACGGAGCCCAATTAGAATTAGCCTTTCACGTAACATTCAAATTCCTGGACTTCGGAGAACAGCCATATAAGGGAGGAAGAGACAGTGCAGATAAGGGGAGAGGAATGGAGAGGCAAAGGTTACAGGAAAAAATGGAGAGATTTCTGCATTCCCCCACACAAAGGACAAGATGTTTCAACAAATCCTGTAACTTGGGAAAAGATTTAGCTAGAGAATATTTACCCAAGCTGTGGACCATTTTCTTTCCCAGCATTTTTGTGTGGGTTTTTTTTTAATTACTTTGTTTTTACTTCCAGACCTTATTCTTACTTGTTTTGTTTATTTGTTTTGTTTTTATTTATTTGCTTAATGTTTCATTTCCTTTTGCTGCACTATGTAAGTTGATCTGTTCCCTGCACCAAAGCCACCCGTGCTCCCTAATTTAGTCTGCTGTGACATAGAGAGAAACTCGTCATGTCAGGCACTCGCCTCCGCTCGAATATATTTTTAAAATTCATTTTCATGCTAACAATGCCCCACGAAGATGGTGAGGCATAGAAAAATCAAATTGTGCATGATTCCAAATCAGGAAATGGAAGCGTGTTTTAAGGCACCCTTCGGCACCTGAAATGAACCCTTTTGGTAATTTCAAGGGCTCCAGATAACTGAAGCTGAACAGTTTTTAAATAAAAATAAAAATGCTGTGACATGTAACAAAGAAGAGAAGGTAGAAGTGGCTGTCAAAAGTGGGCAGTCTGACAGCGCTCCTGACAGGGAAATCCTGCACTCTATTTTTAAACCAACCTATGTAATTTAGGAGAGAAGTCACCACATCTCCTGATAAAGCTTTTGGGGGCGGCTAGAGGATAAGTTTGCAGTGCTGGAAAAGGCAATGCCGCCCACACTGAGAAGCCTTGAGATTCTGCCTTTTCACAGGACCAAAAAAAAGAGAGAGAGAGAGAGAGAAAGAAAAAGAAATAGAAAAACCAAAAGTATGTATTTCCTGAGTAAAATGGAAGCAGCCTCTAAGAAGAGAAAACACAGAAGCTGCCAGATCTTGGAAAGCTGGTGTGAACATTACCTTGTTAGCATTGGTAACAAGCGAGATGTGAGTGACCTAGTCTGAGTGAGTGATATGGACAAAAACTGGCAGTGGGCCATAAAAAAAGGTGGTTGTTCCACATAATTCCAGTGAGAATGGAGCAAATATGGCAGAATTTGACAGAATTTGAACAATAGTGCCTCTAATACTCCAATATCTGGTCCTCAAAGAAACAATGAGGATGGAGATTCATCTCCATAAAGAGGATGCAAAATGTTTTGGCAGAGAGATTTTAGAATCCCACCTCCCAACTTTCTCATTGAGGGTGCACTGTTTAGTTATTTAATCTCGCTGAGCCTTGGCTTTCCTCATTTATAAAATGGGACTGATGCATTATACCTGGCAGGGTTGCTGTTAGCATTAAGCAACAACACAGAATAAATGGCATTTAGTAAGACCAACAGTGAAAGGCACACCCTCATGATGTGCCAAGCCTTGAATTTGTCAAAAAGGCACTTGGTATGAGGGAACAGAAGAGGTTTCTAGGGGCACCTAGCTGGCTCATTTGGAAGAAGAGCAAGCCACTCTTGATCTTGAGATTGTGAGCTCAAGCCCCATGTTGGGTGTACAGATCATTTAAATGAATAAATAGAAAGTTTTTTTTTAAAGGGGGGGTTTCTGGGGGTCACCATACATATTCTTCTTGGCCATCAAATAAACACCCCAATTGCCTCTTCCAACTTCTGGATAAACCAACGCCTGGTCCTGACTTAAGATTTGACTAAGTCGGTAACCACCCCCCCACCTCCCCGACTCCAACACCCACTACACACACACACACACACACACACACACACACACTCCAGGCCACAGCCAAGAGCACACGCCACACGCTGTGCCATTGCCCGGCCGTGGGTGACTGACCCTGACATGGGCCCCCAAAGGGCAGTTGTTTGACTGAATGGAATCTCTTATTAAAAATTAATTTCTGTCAAACCCGATTACATATGAACATAGCCTCATTGTGATCACTACTGTGATTTCTGGAAACAAACGTAGGCTTTACTGTTGCCAAAAGCAAGGGGCAGTTTAGGACAATTCTGTCTTGATCTATGAACATGGAGACACAGCCAGCAGATTCCCTGAGGCTCACAAAGGCATTTGTCCCCCAAGGACAGCTATCTGCCTCATCCTCCTCCTCCTGTCACATGCTGCTCCACACCCACTCGCTCACTCCCTGGAGCAAACATGTAGAGATGGAAAAACTTTCTCCCTAATGCAGATAGATCCGGCACCCAATCCGGATTTTACCTACTCTATTAGCATGTGCTTTCCCTTTGAGAGCTTAGGGTTCCTTCTCTGTCAATATAGGATAATGATGGCAACACCACTATCCAACCCATAGGGTTGTTGGGGTAGATTAAATGAGACAATATGTATAAAGCATCTAGAATATAGCGAGCAGAAACTCAAAAAATACTCATCCTATCTCCCATGGCTATCCTGCCTTGTCCAATACTGTACTGGAATACTGTCTTCTACAATTTTTCTTCCAAATTTAGGGCACAAAATTGGGCTGTTGTTTTCTGGAGAGCAATGGGTTGAAGAGAATAGAGCTCTGTGACTAACATACTATAAACCAGATTTATACATATATCTCTCATAAAATTAGGGATTTTCCCCCCTCTGCATTAATCATTTCTTCTACTTCCATCTCATGAGATCAAGAAGTGAGAGCTAGAGGGAGAAAATCCATTGTGTCCTCCTCTTCCCCCTACTATATATATATATATATATGTATGTATCTTCACTATTTTTGCCATCAACTACTTCGACATGGCACTGCATGATCTTCTAACATGATGGAGAGAACGCCAGCTTCTAAAATGGGTGCTACCCTACTGACGGAGAAAGAATAAAAAGAGTAACAATGTCCAGTGAGATAAGATTGGCAAGTCTGAAAAAGGGCAAGCAGGCAATATGAATCAGATAAAATGTGTGAGATCATTGACCCAGTCATTCCACTTCCAGGAATTTATCCAAAGGAAATAATTAAGCAAGCATAAACCAATGGTTCTCATTATAGTATTGCTGATCATAGTGAAAAATTGTAAACAAGCTAATGTTCCTCAGTAGGAGGTTGATCATATAAACTATTATACATTCATACAATTGAATATGATGTAGTAATTGTTTTTAAAAATGAAATAAAGCTGGGCTTTTGCAATGGAGAGAAACTCTATAAATTGTTGAAGTTGAAAAGTGCTGGTTGCAGAAAAATATGCAAATAGAATCTTGTTTATGTAAAAATACAAAAATCTCTTATGTATATTTATATAAGCATTTGTGAAACCCAAACTATGCTTTGTGAAACTTCTGAGTAGTTCTCTCTGGTGGGAAGATCATAAGAGTACTTTTAAAAATATTTTATAAACCTAGACATGATTTTGTAATTTGAGCCCCTATACATTTAGAATTATCCAATTTTTAATACAAATAAAGAAAGAAAAGAAATGCGAGTATGCACCTAATAGAGCCAAAACCAAGAGCCAGACATTTAACCAACTGAGCCACCCAGGTACCTGTCACATAACACATTTCTAAGTAATCCATAGATCCAAGAAGAATTTACAAGGGAAATTAGAAAATATTTTAAGTTAAATAATAATAAAAATAGAATTTAAACTTTGTAGGATGCAGCTAAAACAGTGATTAGAGGGAAATTCATAGCTTTGAATATTTATATAAAATAAAGTCTGGGGTGCCTAGATAGCTCAGTAGGTTAAGCAGCTGACTTCAGCTCAGGTCATGGTCTCATGGTTGGTGAGTTTGAGCTGTGCGTTGGCTCTGTGCTGACAGCTCAGAGCCTGGAGCCTGCTTCAAATTCTGTGACTCCCTCTCTTTCTGTCCCTTCTCTGCTCATGTGCTCCCTCTCTCTGAAAATTAAACATTAAAAATTTTGTTTAAATAATAAAATAAAATAAAATAGGGGCTCAGTCTATTAAGCCTTCGACTGCGGCTCAGGTCATGATCTCACGGTTCATGGGTTCAAGCCTCATGACAGGCTCTGTGCTGACTGCTAGCTCAGAGCCTAGAGCCTGTCTTTGGATTCTGTATCTCCCTCTCACTCTGACCCTCCCCTGCTCACTCTGACTCTCTCTGTCTCTTTGTCTCTCTCTCAAAAAGTAAAAAACATTAAATAAAAAAATTTTAATAAAACAAAATAAAGTCTAAAATCAATAATCTCAAGTTCTGACATTAGAAGCCAAAAAAGGAACAAAGCAAATCCAAACTAAGTAGAAGAAAGAAAATGATGCAAATAACAGAAATCAAAGAAATGACAGACAAAAGAAAAAAGTTGATACAATGGAAAGACTAAATGAAGATCTTTAAGATTCCTTTTTTCATAACAGTTATGTAATTCTAATTGCCATTAAGACATCAGATTCCCAAAAACTTTCTTCTGATCTGTTTGGGAGACCTATCATTCTATTTTGCAAACATTTATTGATTTGCATGTTCATCCTAAAAAAACCTAGGCAAAACCTCCTAGAACATATGCAAGTATATATATCTATTTAATGAAACATAGTAACCCAGACCCTTTACAAACATGTACATTATAAATATATATTAAGAATCTATAAAGTACATGACACTGTGTTTTACATATGCATTTGCATTTATCCATATGCACACTAGTCCTGTTTGTTCATGCATTCTAAAATATTTATTGAGCATCTGGTATGTACCAAGCACCATTCCAGATGATGGGTTAACATGAGTACTTATAAACTAGGTATTATTGCTCCCACTTCACAGTGGAGGAAACAGAATGTCAGAGAAGTTAAATAGTGGCTCAGGATCAGAAAGTGTTGGTTGAGCAAAGATTTTCAACCCATCTCAAACCCTGGTTTTCAGCTATTCTATATGGAAAGACACTAGGACTCAAAGATAAAGTGACACAGTTGAACCGACATTTAGAATAGAATATGAAGTACTATACAAGGGAGATAAAGACATAGCACCATGGGAACATGTCAAAATCAGCTGAAAGGATTCAGAAAGCTTCCCAGAGAAGGTAGCACTGAAGGTGGGATTTGAAGGAAGGGGGAAAGTTTGCCAAGAAGGCAAGATCAAGATTGCTGAAAGGACTTGCTCAGGCTCAGTCGCTGCATGTCAGGTTCTGTGCCAAGTACCTCACAGCCTTTGGTCTATGACAACCCTGGGTTTCAGGCATCACCTTCCTCTCCCCACCCCCTCGCCGATTAACACTACTACCACTGGGTCTTGCTTAGGGTTTGGCAATATCCTGTTGCTGGCTACACTCCCAGCTCAACCTGACTCCCAAGACCAAACAGTAGGTTCTGTAAAAGTTTGTTGAATTATGAGTCCAAAGTCCTGGGTTCTAAAGTAAAGAGTGACTTTAGGACAGAAAGAGAGAACATCCTTGTATTTAGGCACATGTCAAAGAAGATTGTTTTCTTACCAAAATAAATCATAGGTGTATATAAGATAATAAAATCCAAAAAAATGTTGATTCTCATTTCAAATTAAGGAATAGGCTCCAAAATGTTAAAAACTGTACAACCAAACAAAATCCTCTTTCCTTAAACCTCCCTTCTCCCAACCCCTCCCTCCAAGTTGATTTACTCACATTGTTTAAGCTAAGTCAGGAATGGCCTAACTCTAGTTTCCCTTATTAGAAGGCATGAATAGAAGCTGCCAGAGCTTCCTCTGTCTTTGTGTGACCTTCTGATGACCTGGAAGGTCCACCCCTTTGGTTGGGGGCCTCTCTGTGCCTCAAATCTGCACATCAGTGGGATTTATTTTTCCTTTTGCTTTTAATGGTTCCTCCGAACCACACTCATTTAGCAATCCCACCCACTTCCTTTCTTGTTTCTCTGGCCTGTAGGGGTTTTAACCCACCCCTCCTCCTGGGGAAGGTTGGGCTCTTAGGGGCCCATGGCGATTAACTGATTTTATAGTTCTCCTTACATTTCATTTGGTTTGGTTGTTCTGTTTTGCTTTTCCTTCTCCTATGGAGTAAAAAGCCAAATTGTGTTTTTCTTTCACTATCTTACAACTTTGGGTGTCAGCTAGTAATCCTTTGATTTTTCTTTCTATATAGCCTTTGTTTTTTAGTAGAATTATAGGCCTTACTACGCCAGGCAATCTAGGATTAAACTGGCCTATGTTTAGGTTGGAGAAATCATCTTGAAAAGTCAGAACCAGTACAGACATCATGTTACTAAATTAACATGACTAGGACTCAACACTAGTAGAAAAGAAAATATTTTTTAAAAAGAAAATACTTTTGGGGGTACCTGGCTGGCTCACTCAGCAGAGTGTGCGACTCTTGATCTCAGGGTTGTGAGTTTGAGCCCCAAGATGGGTATAGAGATTACTTAAAAAAATAAAATCTTTAAAAAGATATATATTTTTTTTTAAAGAAAGAAGAGTAAAAGGGGAATTGGAACATGTTTGACTCAGCCGACTCAAGCATTAGCCTTCCTATCCACCTCACGGGGGTCAGAAAAAAGCCGCTGGTGAGCGAGAATAACCACCAGCAGCCAAACTTTGTGATTCTGAGCTACAACCATGCAAAATGCCAGGTGTATTTGGCATAAAAGAAGGACACTGCACAGAAAACTGTGTGGTTCTGTAAAGAAATCCACAGATTCAATAAACTACAAAGAATGCACGCAACAAGGTTTATAATGAACTTTCAAACGCCTGACATTTCTCAGTGGTCTCTAAAGTAAACACATTTCCCACACAGTAGCATCGATTTTCATGGATTTGCATTTCTGCTCTGAAATGATGTAATCTTCTATCTGTGGTAGTTTACAACTACCAAATGATAGAGAAACCGAATTCAATCTTGCTTCTTCCATTCCTTGAGAAGCATGCCCCACAGGGCTACATGTTAGTACCCATCCGTCAGCCAGGAAATACTTAGTAAACAGAATTTGCGCTCCATTTATTCTGAGTTTACTTTAAGAAGCCACTTATCTCTTTTAGAAGGACTTCCCTTGCCAATCACCTTTTGGAAAAAGCCTGGAAGAGACACTCCCTGAGGACGTGCAGAATCCTGTTCAATAGATTGTTTGGTAGAAATAAACAACTAAACCATCAACATCTTAGGTTCTTCCCTTTTCCTTCCAAAGACAATCATTCTTTTTAGAGCAACTGAATCACGTACACAGATGTACAGGCATGAACATACATATGCACAAGCACACGTGTGCACACAAACATGCACATACACATTACAATGTCTGCTCTGACATGTCTTGAGAAATATGGCCATAATTTCTTCTCCACTGATGGCTTATGCTGAAATACCTAAAATAAATAATAAAAGGGGGGTAGAAAGCCCTTAAAAGTCACATTGTTCAACATTTAATTTTGCAAATGATAAAAACAGGGGCCCAGACGACATTAAATTTCTTCCAAAGGATTATATTCCCTGAGAATTTTGAGATAAGATTAGAATTTTTCCTTTTCTGATTTCTCACAGTGGGAAGATCAAAGGCTCTGAGGTCAGAGCAGCCTGAGTTCAAATGTTGGCTTTATCATTTACTGCCTTCATGATCCTAGGAAAATTGATTCTCTAAGCCTCCATTTTCCCATCTACAAAATAGAGATCATAACAGCTAAAGGGATCCACAATATACTACTGTGAAGAGTTTTTTTTTTCTTTCTGAACTCCTCTTATTTGCCTAAAAACAGAGATCCCCAAGAATTCAACTGTCATAAATGTCCTTGGCTGGAGTTTCACCAGGAAAAGTTGACTCCTATCACTGGAGATTAGTCAGCACCTGGATAAGAAATCACCTAAATAGACATTGTTACAAAATAATCGTATCGCTCATCTATTCTCCTAAGGGCCTATTTGTTTTCCTAAAAGTCATTTGTTTTTCCATAAGTGCCCTTTCTCCCTCTCCCCTTCCCCTACGAAGGTGGTATATGAACCTTAAATTCTCACCATCTGTTTGAGACACAATTTTCTGTGAACTCCAGCAAACATATGTGAATAAGAGTTTGGCTTTTCTCTTGCCACTTTGTCTTTGGTCAGTTTAAGCTGCAGGCCTCTGCTTATTAAACCTAAGAGATCAGAGAAAAAGCTTTCCCTTCCTTCCTTACTTACAATGAGCAAGACACTGTTCTAAGAGCATTTAGTGTATTAACTCATTTGTTTCCCATGACATTCTTATGCTATTTCCATTTTAGAGAGGAGGAAACTAAGGCATATAGAGGTTAGCCAACTTATTTCAAGTCAGAGTGGAGTCAGGATTTGAAGATAGCAGTCTTGCTCCAGAGCCCTTGCACTTAACCACTGTGTGAGAGAAATCTGTACCTCGAAAGAAAATACCAAAGATTAGAAGGGATAATCTGCATCCAGCCTGACACAAAGGAAGGGCCCAAAGCAATGTAGATTTCATTTTTACTGTTAGAAAAATGTGACGTGTTGGGGCGCCTGGGTGACTCAGTTGGTTGAGCGACTCACTTTGGCTCAGATCATGATCTCAAGATTCATGAGTTCGAGCCCCCTGTCAGGCTCTTGGCTGTCAGCATAGAGCCCACCTCGGATCCTCTGTCCCCTTCCCTCTGCACCTCCCCCATCCATGCTCTCTCTCTTTCAAAAATAAACAAACAATTTTTAAAAAAGAAAAATGTGATGTGTCAGTGTGCTGTTCATAAACATAGGGTGTTTTCTATCTTTCATCAAGGGATTAAGGTAGAACAAGGAATCTAACCTAGAACTAATATTTACTATTTTGTGTTTCAATTAGCTATAGCTGGACAGTCAGTGTGGAGGGCGTTGGAGTTCCTGAAGGAAAACAGGGACAAGAGAGTCAGCGGATGAAACTCTGTTAGGATTATCCAGCACTACCCAATGGACCCCAACATTCCAGTGACTAAAAGGTGTGGGTTTTGTTTTGTTCTTGCTGGTTCTACCAGAGGATAGGAATACTTGTCTCAACCCTGATAGAACGTGGATGAAGTATCCCACAAACTCCTGGGACTCTGGCCCCACGCTTGCCAGCAATCTTGGAACCTGGAGCTCAGCGTGCCCTCCCCTTCATCCTGGGAAGGGAGTGGACTGTGAGATGTTCATGAACAATAGCCACATCACTGTGGAGGAGTGTAGAGCAGAGGTAAGAACCTGGGCTTTTGAAGTAAATAGACCTAAGAACAAATATCAGCTTCTCCACAACTTACCTGGGAAACTTCGGTAAATTAAATTTCATTTAAACGCTGAATTCCTACTTTCTCAACTCAAAGATGGCAGTTGAATATCCCTACAAAATCCATCTCATAGGATAGATGGGCCAGTCTTATGGTAATAGTTCAATGCATATTCTTTGGTAAATTTATAAACTGACTTTGTGATTTATCAGCCACCACCAGGGAGTCTTCCATGATTCTTTCCTCCCCCATTACAGAAAAACCATTCCTCTGCCCTCTGAATTCTGCAGGACTTCTCCCTCCCTCTGGGGGAAATAGGTGACATTACTTTCTCTATGCCAAAGAGCAAAGCACTTTACCTGCATTTTTTTTTTCGTTTCATCCTGATAACACTATGAAGTAAGAACTATTATTATCTCCATTTTTCCACAGATGAGAAGAGGAAAAATTAAATGAGGTTAAGAAACTGGTCTAAGATTACACAGGTAACTAATGATGAAGCTAATATTTGAACCTGCCAGAGTCTAAATCCAGAGCCTACGTTTATGTTATGTTAAATTTATGCTCTCTTGTTACTCTATACCTCATAATTATTTATATTCACTATTGGTTTCATTTTGAGGCTGAAAGTTCAAGATTTGTATCAAATTTATCTTTATGGCATTCAGAACATTCTGTAAACACAATAAGAATGTGTTCTCTTATTATTGAATGAATGAATGAATGAAAATAGTATACCGTAATTGCCCAGAGCTGGTTCAATCATAATTTATTTGTACTAAGTGCCTTACATCAGTTGTCTCACATTACATCCAGTCCTCACATCTCCATGAGCTAAGTGTGATTATTCCCATTGCTCAGCCTGTGAAACCCCAAGGTTCACAGAGACTAAGTAACTTGTCCAAGGTCGCATCGAGTAGTGACAGATCTGGATTCTCATCTGGGATGGTTGAACACACTGACCAACCTCGTAACCGTCATTCCACGGTTGAGAACCAGATCTGATGGGAGATGGCCTCATCAAACCACAGACACCCGCATGGGCCACTCAGCCAGCATGTCTCCTTTAAAGTTTTTAACTTTTGGAACACATGGTTGGCTCAGTCAGTGGAGCATGTGACTCTTGATCTCAGGGTTGTGAGTTCAAACCCCATACTGGGTGTGGAGCCTACTGAAAAAATAAATAAATAGATAACAAATTAAAAATTTTAACCCTTACTTGCTTTCGTCAAGGAGCTAGGAGAGGAGAGACTTTTCTTAAATTTTTTTAATGTTTATTTGTCTTTGAGAGAGAGAGACAAAGAGCAAGTCGGGGAGGGGCAGAGAGAAAGAGAGAGGGAGAGGGAGACACACAATCCAAAGCAGGTTCCAGGCTCTGAGCTGTCAGCACAGAGCCCCGATGAGGGGCTTCGAACTCATGAACTGTGAGATTATGACCTGAGTGAAAATTGAACACCACTGACTGAGCTACCCAGGCATCCCAAGAAAAGCCTTAAATTTTGGATAGAGATCAGTGCCAATTCCAAAATGTCCTTATTCGAAGAGTTTGGGAATAGCGATTTCACTGTAACTGAAGTGGAGGGGAAAGGAAGGACAAGGATTTTGTTTTAATTATTATAAAGCTATATTTCATAGGAGGCTCATTATTTTTTAATCAAGTTCTAGTGTTATTGTGAATTGCCAATGGATATTATACAGGCACATTAAAGAGATTACCGCTTTTCTGTTTGAGGGTATATTTTAAAATGTGTGTTTCATCAATCTGTACAGGGACCAGTCTTGCTTACCATTTTTTAAAAGTGATTTAAACATTAATAAAGGGAAATCTCAAATTTATAAAAGACACCAAAATTTTCTGGCAATTGCAAAACCAACCTGAGAAGAACAAACATCAAGAGGATCTCACGGAGCTGCATGAGTGGGCAAAGAACATTTACATTCAGTGGAGGCGGTTCACGTAACGCCAACAGGAAAAGAGAGCCCACCTTGTTCTCGGGACACCAAGGCTTTCTGACTGCAGACGTGATCCAGGAAGAAGATGATGGCATCATTGCAGCGCGTTCCCTGAAGAAGCCGGTCCAAAGCATTGTGGCGGTTACAAAAGCAAGCATCATCAGGAAGGATGTTAAAAACAAAATAGAAAGCACAGTCTTCTGAGTGTTCGCACACATGCACACACACATACACACACATACACACGGAGACAACAGAATTCATCCGCTACAAAAACACTGGGTACAGTTCTAGTCCTTAAACCTCCAAAATGTCATAATGAAACTGGAACATAACCAAAGAAAGTCACTCAACTGTATTAAGGTTTAGTAAAGAAACTAGAGAGACTTAAAAACCCTTCAGCCTGAAAAGACAAAATATGAGAGAGAGTTAGTATGCCAGGGTCTAGAAAAGCACAAAGGGTATTGATAAAGTGACACCAGATACAGCAGACCTAGCCTAGAAGCCCAGGTGAAATTAAAATAAAGTATTTTTAGGGCTATTCAAATGCTACTTTATATAGCAAGTAATAAACTAGCAACAACAACAAAAATAACTCTAAGAGAGCCTATAGTAACAAGTTAATAATGCAGCGAAAGCTAAACTCTATGTTCAACCTTTTGATGTCCATGTTATGAAAGACATCCATCAAGTTCCCTTTTACTCTGTTCTTTGAATACCCTGAGAGAGGAGATGCTAAATAAAATTAACTACTGGTTTAAAATATATAGCATATCTGGTAATTCCCAAACTGATCAATGAAAAGAATCACCTGTGGATCTTAAAAAACAAAAACAAAAATGAAACAGATTACCAGGTCTAATTCAGTAGATCTGGGACGTGGCAACCCTAAGAGAAAAGTCCTTTCCATAAAATTTTAAAAAAAAAATCCAAAGTGTAATCTGATTGGCTGGATTTGAATCGTGTCTCCTCCCTGAACTAATCACCGAGAGGGGAAACTGACACACTCTTCTTGACCTGGCCTGGGTCTTGTACCCTCCAGTACCCTCCAGTATGGTAGAAATAAGGTTCTCCCCAAAAAGTAAATGGGTGGCTAAAATTCAGCCTTCCCCTTCCCCCCAAAACCTCAATTTATGTTAAGGAAAGTACATGCCCAACTGAATGTTTATATTCTCCAGTCTCTCTAACTATGGCCATGTGGGTAATTTTGGCCACTAAGTGGACAGAATATAAGTCTGGTACAGGATTTCCAGGAAGCTTTTTTCAGGCAACTGACTCTGCAGGAAAGTGCACTCTTTTTCTTTCCTCCTTCCTCCTCCCACTTTATTGAAATGTGAATATGTGGCTAACATGACCATCTTGTGACTGTGGGAATCAAAGCTAGAATAAGCTTGAGTTTCTTTTCCTTTACATTTATTTATTTTTGAGAGACAGAGCGTGAACAGGGGAGGGGCAGAGAGAGAAAGAGACACAGAATCTGAAGCAGTCTCCTGGCTCTGAGCTAGCAGTCTGCACAGAGCCCAATGCGCGGCTCAGACCGAGGAACCATGAGATCATGACCTGAGCCGAAGTCGGACACTCAACCAACTGAGCCACCCAGTCACCCCATAAACTTGAATTTAAAATGATCTCGTGAAGTTGCCTACCAGGCCAGCATTTCTCACCTCCTAATTTTTACAAAAGAGAATAAATCCTCATGAGTTTTTGGTGATTTTTAGTTTTTGTTCACTGTCTTAGGCTTCTGAACCTAATTCTCCCCTGAAACTGTAGGATTCTGTAACCACATGTTGTGGTATTGTGATTTATAAGAATTATATACATTGGTCTCTGTCCCAGTTCCTGACACAGGGCTCCTGAAACCCATGTAATTTCCTGAGTAGTAAAGAGTGTCTTTCATTCTAATGAGGTAACTCCTGGTGGGATCCTAAATGGCCGCTGGGTATAATCTGGTTCTGGAAAAGAATAAGCCATGATCAGAAGTTTGGAATTTTCAGTTCTGCTTCCCATTCCCTTGACAAAAAAGAAGAGCTGGAAAAAAAAGGGGGAGTTAATGATCAGTCATGACTGTGTGATGAAACCTCATATGAAATCCCAACAGTTTAGGGTTCAGAGAGCTTCCAGATAGGTGAGCGCCTTCTTGACAGAAGTAAGACTTATCCCTATGCCATGGTTACAGAACCTTCTGCCCTCAGGGCCCTCCCAACCTTGCCCTATTTCTTCATTTAGCTGTACCCTTCAACATATCCTTTCATAATCTAATAAATATGTTTCCCTGAGTTCTGTGAGCTGTTCTAGCAAATTCACTAAACCTGAATAGAGGGCTGGGGGAACCTCTGATTTGTAGCCAATCTGGACAGAAGTTGTGTGTAACCTGGGGATGTGCTACTTGCTGTTGGCGTCTGAAGTGGGGTGGGAGCGGTCTTGGGGGATGGAGTGCTTAACCTGTGGGATTGGACACTCTCCGCTGGTAGATAGTGTTAGAATTGAATTACATTGTAGGACACCCAGCTGGGGTCATAGAGAATTGCTTCATGTAGGAAAAACCTCCACACATTTAGTGACCAGAAGTGTCAGAAGTGAAGTGCTCTGTGAGTAGTCAAAGAGACACACAGAAGAAAGACCCACAGGAAGAACTGGAGTTTTTCCAACTTAAGATGTAACTAAGAAGACACCAAAACCACAATTATTTCAACACTCTGCAAATTCTCTTTATTTTTTTTAATGTTTATTCATTTTTGAGAGAGAAAGAGCACGAGAGAGCACACAAGTGGGGGAAGGGCAGTAAGAGAGGGAGACCTAGAAACATAGAAGTCAAAGCAGGATTCTGGCTCTGAGCTATCAGCACAGAGCCTGATGCAGGGTTCCAATTCATCAACCGATCATGACCTGAGCCGAAGTTGGATGCTTAACTGCCTGAGCCACCCAGGCGCCCTGCAAATCCTCTTTAAGTTTCATCCCCCATATCCCTGAGCATTCTTATTTTTGCTCTCTGTGGTATATTTTGAAAAATATTTTTGCAAGGCCTTATGAAGAATTTGTCTTTTACTACCTCCAAAGTTAGGCACAATTCATCACCTACAACTCTAGCATCCCTTTCACTTCTCTGTGAGAAACCACCCTGTCTTCTAAAGTTGGTTTGAGATTTAGTCTACCCCAAAACACTTCTAGACCAGCCCCTCTTAAGTCTAAATCGTCAAATGTAGCTACTCTTTCAACTCAATCTTTCTAATCTGTTTCCATGTTTATTAAATAGACTCAATTAGTAGTTTTCAAACATTTTTAGCCACAAGTCCCTTGATTCAAAAACCATGGGCCTAACATCCATGTAAGATTATACAGGCTGGCCATGCGTTTTTGTCATTGCCTTTCTGGTTGACACACTTTTAGAGTTGTGCAGTACACAATCCGCCCCAAATGCACCTACACCCATCCCTGAGGAGAAACAAAGGAACAACGTTTGAAAATCGTCACACTGATATTTTCAATGCATATCATCCATAAAAGACTAGTATTTAGAATATCAGAGTGCTCCTTACATAAATTCCAAAAACAAACAAACAAACCCATAAATGACTCAATTAAAAACTTGGCAAGAGATTTGAATAGGCACCTTGCAACATAAAATCTCCTTTGGCCGATCAACACGAGACAAGGACTCACCCTCATGAGAAATCAGATGATGAAAATTAAAATCATAAGTAATCACTTCATATCCACCAGATCAGCAAAAAAACTAAAAAGTCTGACAATGTCAAGCGTGGACAAAAATATGGAGCAATATGAACACCCAAATATTGTTGATGGTGAGGTGAATTGGCATAACCACCTCCAAAACAATTGGCCATTATCTGAAGTTGGGGATTTACCCAGTCTATACCAATTTAACTCCCTTGTGTATCTCAGAGAAACATGTGCAAATGTGCATCGACAAGTCTTCTTAGCAGTATTGTTCATAATAGTTAAAAATGGAAAAAAGTCAAATGCATATCAAAGTAAGATTGTCTACTACAGTAGAATACTGTGGAATACAATAGAATACTCGTTTGCTTGAAAACAATTAGTTGTCATCACAAGCAATAACTTGGGTGTGAATCTATCTCAAACATGACATTTTTCTGCCAGAATGAAAACATTATATTCTTTTATAAAACTATTTCATGTTCTGTTTTATGGGTCAGCCTTAAGGATTTTTTTTATGGTATCGCTCTGTTGTAAATGTTAGAGACAGATGAAAAAATGGCTGGTTGAAAAACATTATAGTGACAACAATAATGTTTATGAGATGGGATCATGAGACCAATCTGGGGCCTCACTATTGCTTCTTATAGTCTGACATTCAGTCTCCACATAAGATGTGGCAGACGGTGTTTTCCCAATATGGCTACAACAGTATTTTTCCATCTCTTGTGCTCTTCCAGAATCTGGCCCTACCTTCATATCCTGTCTTTGAATGGTGTAGATCTTGACATACAGTGGAAGTAACTTTGGAGCCTAGATCCTAAAAGTCAGTACAGTTTCCACTTGGCTCTCTCCCTTGGGGTCTCACCTATGGAACTCAGATACCATACTGTGACAAAATTTAGGTCACATGGAGAAGAAGCAAAGTCTCTCACCCTAGGCCCTGACTGAGCTTCCCGCTGACAGCCAGTACCAACTCACCAGCCCTGGGAATGAGCCATCTTGGAAATAGAGCTTCTGGCCCAGAGTTGAGCTACTCTAGATAATAAGACCCTGAACAGAGGTCTGCTGAAATGCAGACTCAGGAAGAGAAGAAATGATTATTGTTATTTGAAATCATTAAGTTTTGGGGTGGTTTGTTACATAGAAATAACCAGAACATAAAGGAGTGTTCCTTCTATAATTGCCCTGGGAACAAAACCTCTTCTTTGACCTCTTTTCTCTCTTTCTTCTCCTGTTAATATTTGCTGTAGCAATGAAACTGTACCTAATGAAAAAGGCTTAATGTAATACTTAGGTTGTCTCCAAAAGCAAGTAAAGGGGAATTTTAGCTTAGAAGTTACTTTTTCAGACTTGCTTGATACTTAGTATATAATCAAATCATGAATGATATTTCTTTTTTCCTTTGTGTGTTGAGGGTTCATTTTTGAAGATATGAGTGGTCCAACCCTTCTCTTTCCTAAAAAGCATTGGAAATAAACACTTTCTCAACAGGCATTTTCCATGACAAAACAGGAAGGTGGGTGAGCCAAATTGCATACATGTCAGCTATGAATCCTTTCCTATATAAAGTATTATATAAAATGTAATTTTGACTATTGCAGCATGGAGGGACATACGAGGACCTGCCTGATAGTTCCTTGGGGGTTCTGCTTTGATTTGGGACATTAGTGGAAAGATTAAGTGGTCACACTTAGAATATGACATTGCCTTCAGAGTTGGGGGGCTCATTAAGTCTTCCATTGCCTTTTATTTTAACCTTGTTTCATCAAATCAGTGCAACACAGATCAAGGCCTGGGTAAATATTTGTGAACTGTTTGAACTTTGTTCTGTGCCCTTAAATACTCTTAGGAGATCAATTTTGGACTTTAAAGAAGTTTGAGGATTCCATCACCAGAACCGGACTGATTCAGAGTCAATGGAGATAAGAACACAAGAAAAGTAAGGGTATTTGAAAGTCTACAGGATCTTTTGGAAAATAATTATTACTGAGTATCTGTAAATAAATTTATACCCCCCAAATTCTTTTGAAGCAATTAAATGTCTGAAGACTGATTTTTTTAAAGATGAATTTTCAAGAATACTTAACAGCCAGCTACAGCTGTTTCTCTGTGTCTGTCTCTCTTTCTCTATCCTCCCGCGTCAGTTTTCCTTCAGGAGGGATCAGAGTGAGGAAGTGAATTCTTTGGGGTCCATTCTCTGTGTAATACTGAAAGGGATGTGTGGGCAGGAGTGTGGGCAGCTGGACACATGCTAGCCACCCTAGAGATCCTTAGGGAAATCAGTTTTGTGATTTATGTGCTCATGGACCCAACATGGGCCAAGTTCTCCATGGAGAGAGAAGATGGAAGCCACCTGATAGACACCACATCTTTCTGGTGACATATCAGCTGGGGCCCCATGGCTTTCTCATTATTTTATTGTTGAATTTGGGTTTAATATGGCAAGCCACTTAATCTCTGCTTCCTCCACTTCCTCAGCTATGAAACGGGGTCACCACTTCCTAGCCAACAAAAGGGGACCTTGTAAAAATGAGCAAAGACTGATGACAAACAGTTCATAACAAGAAGAGCTAAAGCTTCAAAGCTCAATTCTACCACTTCCCGTTAGATGACTTCAGGCGTCTCTACCTCCATTTCTTCAGTGAAAAATAAGGGTAATAATAGGATCTATCCCACAGAGCTATTTTGAGGATTCAGTGAGATGATATTGTGCCTGAAGTACAGCATCTGATACCCTTCATAACGGTTACTTGTTTCGCCTGCTCCTTGCCTTGTTTTATCATCTAACATGTGTCACCAATCCATAAGCAGAAAGCTGAAATTATAAGAGAATCCCAGAATAAAAGGTGAAGGCTCTCGTTTTACAGACAAGAAAGAAGAAACTAGTGAGGCTGGATGACTGGCTCAGGGCTATCTGGTTCATTAGTGAGAAAGCAAGAGTTAGAGTTCAGGTCTCCTAATTGCTGGGTCGGGGCAAGCCTCCAATTTTCACTCCTTTGAAGGCTGTGCTAATCTTTCTATCCCCAGATAACCCTTTCTCAGTCTGATTTTAACCTTATGACCAGTTTATACCATTAACCAGTGCAGTTCCTAAAGTCTCCTATGGCTCCCATGAACCCTGAAGATAACCTCCTCTCTGGAAAGACAGCCCCTCCCCCCACCCCCTGCCCTTAGAAGGCCAGGAAAGGTAACACTTTCTCCTGAGGAAGAGACCAGAGGAAGCCACTAATGGGGACAGCAGGTGAGGAGGGAGGCTTGGGAGCCACAGCTGCTGGCAAAGGTTGCCCTAGTAACCGTGCAGGCTCCATTCAGGAAGCAAGCCCAACTCTAAGATGCAAAATGATCGCCTTCACCAGCCCCTGTGAGCACAAAGGAGCCGAAGGGACTGAGGTACAGCCCAGGAGAAAGGCAGGCACAGCGCGAGGTGGGGGTCCATGCTGTCAGTTACAACCTTCCACCTTCCATAGAAGAAAAAGAAAGAGAACAGCTCTTTGAATCTTCTGGCCTGCGTGAACCGTAAAAACCACCCATTTAATACGAGTCCTTTTGTGGTAATAGAGGGGAAGCAGGCACCATTCTGTCACCAGCCTTATGAAACAATATGCCAGGAGAAGGGGGGTAGATATCCCAAATGCTGCAACTTTATGGGGGCCCTAAACTCTGCTTGCTCCCTCTCCTTTATTCAGACTGATGACAAAGACCATTTGCTACCAATTTATTGGACTCTTTTTTTTTCTCACAGCTTGAGCTGCTTAAACGCGGGGAGCTCCTTCTCCCCAAATCGCTGTCAGACACCTGCTGAATGGGCCAGGCTCAATTATGTTCCCTCCACAGGTTCAGCTCACACTGTGACCCTGCATGGCTTCCTGCTATTCAGATGTGTTACTTCCCCTTTGTGGTAATGGCTTGTGGCGCTTGGCCAGAAAACATTATTAATTTCAGAAGTGCACTGACAAACAACAAACCCACAGTGAAGCGAGAGGAAGTGCTGAGGAGGCCAGCTGTCGGCTGGAGCAGAGCAGTAGGGGACTCGACATATGCAGGTTCCAGGAGGAAAGGAGATGATAATCCACAAAGAGGAAATGCACTAAAATTATCTACAGCCCATAGTAAAGAAAAAAGAAAGGAAAAAACGAAAGAGAAAAGAAATCAGAGAAAAGAAAGGGGTGGGGGGGAAAGCACGCAGCTACTTGAGCTGCAGCTGGACAGGAAATTGCTAACGCTGCTTGCAAATCCCTACTTTGAACAGGCAGTTTAGGGAATGCCAGGAGCGGAAACCGTTCAGAACTGGATTAACACAAGCCAAGTTGAACTGCAACCCACTTCTCCTTTCTCAGCTCTGGCTGACTTGGGGCACCCAAATGGGAAAGACTGAATTGGTACTTTTCTGCACTGTTTCTGTTTGCCCTTTAAACATGCTTAGTTGCTAAAAGTCACCCTGGACAATTTAATAGGATTGCCATAAAATCAGAGCCATTCACCCCTTATACCATAGATCACCAAATGATCCAAGTGGCATCCCACATGCACCCTCTGGGTGAAAAGCTCATCTTTTTCCTTGATGGAGGCAAAGGGGCTAAGCACGTTTGAAAATTCTAATTCTTTTGATTTCATACACCTGCGCTTTACCTTTATTTTTGGTTTGTGTATTTTTACGCTTGGGACAAGAGGGGTTGTGCCAAGGAAAAGGACAGGAGATTAAGCCTTTACCTTGAAAAGAACTGTTCAAAATAACTTTGACATAAGGTTCAATAGTGGTATCTGGCCTACATTCTAAACCAGTTAAACACAAAGCACATTACAACAGGATTGGCAAAGTTTTAGCTCAAGTGCCAATGTGAAATTTTCAAGCCCACATCCAGGCTCAGTGAGCAGCTCAGTGAGCAGCGCCATGTGTGTGAGCAAGGAAAGGGAAGACATAATTCCTGATTCATTTGTTATGCCAACACTAGGGTAATTTGCAGGTGGAATTGCCCCATAACAAACTGGAAGGACAATTATCCCTATTTTCTCCCGGGCATGTGTATTATTGACCCTGACAGGGAAGGAGAGAGGTTAACACCGTGATTGTTCTATTATTCCAGAACCCCTCTTTACTGTTCAGGAATATCCAAACCTTATATACTTCAGCAAGGTGTGCTCTAGGGCTTCATTTTTCTTCAAGAGCATTTCTATTTTCTTAAGTAAGCCAGAATTGTACTCATAAAGTGTTGTCGGAATACATCATACATCATTCTATGATGTCATCTTCATTTGAAGCAAAAGGTTAATTTCATAAACCACACCTGAAAAACATTCCTGGCATTGCGGAGATGTCGGGAACTTTGCCCTGCAGTTCCTGTAGTGCTTTACAAGCCAATTTCACTCCCGCACTGAAAAACTCCTTAAAAGTGTCACTTCACAAGCAGGTACAATGAAAGAAGAGATTAAAAAAATACACATTCAATAGCCAAAATAGTTATTTATTAATAATTTAAAGTTTTACATTCTTATAATAAATTTCAGCTCAAAACTTTACACCATGAACATAATGGAGCAACTTAACTCTCCCTTTTCCGCAATCATATGCACTTCACCTATCAACCAGCTAGCCATGCTCACACACACACTTCCAGTTTTATACAAATTTAAAAAAAGAGGAAAGAAATCAACCCGAAGTATTGCATTTGAGGTGACACTCCCTGAAGAATTTTGTACAGAGGTAATATACTGTTTAGCACAGCTGAAGTTAAAAAAAAAAAAGTGAGCCCATGATTTTGGTGTCTTTCCAAGATATCCCCTTTGAGACAACACAAGCCAAAATATTTACAAAGGTAAGGCATAGTCAAACTACACATTAAGAGGGAGGGAAAGTCACAAGGAAGATATATGAAAGAGTAAAGGCTGCACCGTAACAGGGTCTCAGTGAGAACAGTGTCCATGAAAATGTAATTCAGAGTTGGTGAAATTGAGCATGCTGCAAATCTACCCTTTGGATTAGAAAAGAGCAAATATTCCTGGGGTTGTTTTTTGTTTTGTTTTAAGAAGTGGCATACTGCTCTGTCTCCCTTTGGAGGACTTCTTTTAAACCCATCAAAGAAAAAAAAAACACAATTCAAACAAACACGGTCAAGTGATTTAAGATCAAATATTTACAATAATCAAATGGAGTATCAGATTTGTTTTCTTTATTACTATTTATTTATTTATTTATTTTTCAAACTGATACTACAAATACAGAGTTGAAACCTCTCTTTGGCTCCTCTATATGCAAAATTGAATCAGTCTTCATTGAAGACAGAATGTAGTCAGTTCCAGGCTCGAAAGGAAACCGTCATACAAGGCCCTAGATAACACATGCTCCTACCCTACCATTTGGTCCTACCCTCTATACCTGGAGACCCTGCAATTCCAGTCCCTGCCTGGGTAGGCTGTACACACGGGCGTGGAGCAAACCTATGGCCTGTATCTATACAGCATGTTCTGTTCTTCCAACAAGAATGGAGCAAATCTCTCCCATTGTAATAACCAATTCCACATGTGGGAACCTTGTCTCATACAGACAACTGGGGTCACTTTGACACCTGCGGCCGCTACAAAGAAAGCAGCCCAGCTGACGCTGCCAAGAGATACGGCGAAAGGACGGACGCATCCGGCGAGGCACGTGGGGCCTCTCACGTGGACTGCAGGGAGTCCACCTGGTAGACATTCTGGTTGGAGGGGGTGGTGAAATAGAGCTGCTGCGTGGGGGCCCGATTATCACAGGGGCTGCTGAGTCCCAGCGTCCTCTCGAAGTCCAGCAGCTGGCCCATGAAGTTGAAGTTGGGCGAGATGTTGGATTTCTTCATCTTGACAATGTCATAAGCGTCGTTCATGGACAGATTGAGCTTCTGCATAAGATAAGCCACAGTGACGGTGACCGAACGGCTGATGCCAGCCAGGCAATGCACCAAGACACCACAGTTTTTGCCCCGGGCTTCATCTGTAAACACAGAAAGAAAGGCAAGCTTTCAGTAGACCGAAAACCATGCTTTGTGAATGATTCGTCTAAAAACTGAGTTTTTAAAAAAAAGGAAAGAAAGAAATAAAAAGGAATCGTGTGTGGCGATCGAGCCCTGCAGGCAGCAGAAAATGTATTACTGCGACAAAACATGTACGCTGGGCACAATTACATATTTCAGATATTTTCTGAAAAGGGAGCTTTTGTATTAAGTTTCTGCCAACAACAAAAAAAATCCTTAATGTGTGCATTCTTTGCCTCAGCATGTGAATACCAGACCCTGCAATATGGTCTTGAATGCCTTTTATACAGACAAGCAGACTGCAAGGGTCTATTAAATTATTCTCCAACTGTTGTGCAGCTAACAATGGAGGTATTCAGGCATTTTAAAAGAGAGAGGGAAGTCACAGGGGACAGCCCATTAGGAGGAACAGGATGTCGACATGGCCTGAAAATGAGTTCCTTTGTAATAGGAAATGCATTACAATGCCTGGAGATTCGCTTCTACAGGCTTCCAGCCCACAGTCCTTCCTGCTGGGCTCAGGTTACCCTCACTGTCTCACTGTGAGCCGGTGTCACGGTAACATTCAACTGGATTACAACATCTAGCATTCATAGGGCTTTCCAACAACTAACCTGATGTCCTAAAATAACTCTCAGATCTGTGAAAATTATAAACCAATGCTAAAACTCCTGTCCACGGTGAGGACATCTATATAGCCTTCCCCATGTCCAAAGATAGTGAGAAAATTCTGTTGTCCGATCATGTACAGCCCGCTCTCAAAGGACTGAATTCAAAGTGTCAAAAAGCACCATTTCAAATACACCTGTGGTCTGCAGCCGTGTCAAAAGGCACTTTTTCTTTTTTTGGCAAGAAGATAAACCAGAAATAAGACCCCGCTTGTAATATTAGAGACCCAGAGTCAGGCATGCTAACAAGCAGCAAGAAAGGTTAACACAGCTTAAATTCTATGAATGGCACTTAAAAGTCTTAGGAAGGACTGTTAATTAGTCTCACCTATGAAAGAAATGGCCTCAGGGAAAAACTGGGACAGGTTTTGACTCCAGTGATCCGAGATGGGGATCTGCTTGTATTTAAACTCTCCTGCGTTCTCAAAGAGATTCGGCAGATTGGGGGTGACGTTCAAGATGTACTTGATGCCGAACTCCTCCAACACGTCCAGGTTGGTGGAGTCCTTGGCACAGCCCAAATAGAGGAAGGGCAAGATCTCCACGGGGAAAGAAGGCTGGCTGTTGGACAGCGGGCTGCCATCCGAGTCCGTTGCACTATTGGGGTCTCGGTCAAGGTCAGACTCAATGTCCGAGGAGTCAGAGCTGATCCGCAGGCCCCCGAGCCCCAGCACTGGCAACGGTGGCGAGCTGCTGCTACATGAGCCGTCTAGATTCGTCTCGCAGTGCAGGGCGAACTCGGCTTGGAACTTACTGAAGCCACCTGCCAGGACGAGAAAGGCAATCGTGTAACCTGAGATTCTGTAGTAGTTTTCACAGCTAGGGAGAGCCGCGGCCGGGCGCAGGAAACACCCTGCGAAACACCCTACACACAGACCCAATTATGACACAAAGACACTTAAATGTGCACCCTTGGGAGGAAAACGAGCAGGCCCGCGCTTCCCTGGAACCCTTTCTTCTTTTATATCCCGAAATGCACAAAATGGCAACTTTCTAAAATATTTTGAGGGGCCAGGAGGTGCAATCTGCGCGCGCGCAGACACACACACACACACACACACACACACACACACACACACACAATGTCCTCCCCTTTCCTGCAAATCTTAATTCAAGATCGAACGACAGAAAGCAGGGACAGGTGGAGGATACTCCGGGTAGGCAGAAGGAATCGTTAGAAAGAAAACAGCCCGTGCCTGTGGCCGGAAGCTGGCGGATTCTGCCCCAGCTAGCTGGCGGGTGCGGGACGCTCGAGGTTCGCGGCCAGTAGCTGGCGGATATCCCCCGACCCAGCGGCGCGACTCAGAAGCGCCAGTCAAGCGCAGCAGGGGCATTTGCAGTCAGCTCGCCTTGCCCGCCGCGCACAGCCCCGCGACCCCCGCCCGGCCCCGAGCGCGGGACTCCCCCGGCGCGTACCTTCCAGGTAGAACGCCCGGCAGCCCTCGTCCTTGAGCTTCTTGAGCAGCAATCCAAGCACCGATTCGCCGCCGGTGTTCTCGTTCCAGTCGCTGCTACTCTCGTCGTAGAGCACCACGGTGTCGGTGCCGCAGCGCCGGGTGAAGCGGTCCCGGTCCTCGCCACGGGTGAAGAGCGCGCGCACGGGCAGATTGCCCTTTTGCAGGCGCCGCAGCATGATGCCCGGGATGGCCACGTTGATGGCTGACTCGATGTGCGACGACTCATACAGCTCCTGGGGCCGGCAGTCCATCAGCAGCAGTCGCTCGTTGCCCAGCTCCAACTGCTCGTTGAGCCACGCCACGGTCTTGCTGATCGCCATTTCCGACGCGAAGGGCACGGGTCTGAGCGTATCTATCATGGGGGTCGAGCTACCGGAGAGGGCGGGCTGCCTACCAGACGCCCCTCGGGGCAGGCATAGGCCGAACGCGCTGCGCGAAGGTGCCGCTCTCGGAGCGGGGTTTAATTCCACCTCGCCCTTCCCAGACCGTGTTAGCGGTTGGGGAAAGCGAGACAGAAGTGAAGCCGGCGTTCCCGCTGCACCCCGCTGCAGCCGCTCGCTCTTGGTGTCAATGAATCTCTTTGAATGAAGCTGCCCAGACAGTTTTGTTCCTCCCCAGTGAATGAAATCCAATTAATTCGGACTCCCTGCTACTAAGAGGGGAGGGGGGGGAAAAAAAGTCCAGCGGCTCCTAATCCCTCCCTTTAAGGCTGCACCTCAAATCCGCCCGGGCGTCTTTCTCCTCGGATTATTCAAACCTCGATTTGCTCACTCTCCCTTGGACTCAACCCTCGCACACCCCCTGCGCGAGGCAGCTCCTCAATGGATACAAACAGCGAGCGTCTCAATGGATACATTCTCCCGGCCAGCCAATGAGCGCGCTGCGGAAGGGGCTGTTGCCGTGGGGACGGGCCGGCTGGAACAGGTTGTGTTGATGAATTGTTAATGAGTTTGTCATTCACAAAAACGGAAAGGAATTTCCGCTCCGGATAAGCCCCAGTGCAAACAAGCTGCAACAGCGGGCTCGGCGGGAGGAAGGAGAAAGAAGAGGAGGCGGCGGCGGAGGAGGAGCGGGGCGCATAAACCAGGGCACTTCAGTTGTCTCATGTTTCCTTCTGTTGAGAGTTCACACTTCGCGTCGGAACTTTTGCGCACAAATGGTGCAATTAGCAGGCACAAAAGCCCTTGTTCGTGACGCCTGTGCTCGCAAGCTAGCTTTAAGAAAACTTGTGCTTTTTTCCTTTTTATTCCCTTTAAACTCATTTGGACAGGAGTTCGCCTTAACCCCCCTCCTCCGCCCTCCTTTAGGCGGTGTGTGGCATTTGTTTGCCAGTTTAAAAAGCCCAACTCTGTTTGCTCTGATGTTCTTTTAGCTGAGGCTGTGTTGGGGCTGGTGAACTGCCTGGGCTTTAGTGACCGATGAGGTGTTAAATGCTAATCCAACATCTTTCGAAACAAACTTAGGATTTTGTTGGAACATTTTAAAGCAAGCAAGCAAACAAACAAGTGCCTGGTTGTCCAAATAATAGGAAGAAATGTTGTAGGGGGATATTTTAATAGCATTTAAATTACTTTATTTTGTTTTTAAACAGTGGAGCCTGCAGAAACAAACTGGTTGGACAGTTCGATGCTTTTATTCCCCTCCAGCGGCCTGGGGCGTTATGAGCCATTGTTCCGGGGATCTAACCCCCCCCCCCTTCCTGCGGTCACCCACCGCGCTAGGGGGTTGCGCTCGTTAATCATTTCTGGGCAGCTAGCTCGGCTTCCGACAGAGGAGCCGGTCTGGCGCGGTTGCCTGGGTTAGATACAGTTAGGGCGCGCGGAGCCAAGCGGGCTGTCCCCACCAGCGGCGAGTCGTGGGGGAATCCTACAGCAAGGCCTGCGGGGGCTCAGTCAGGCTCGGCAATCGGTTACGGTAGACTAGAGAGACCCGTCAGAGGGGAACCTTAGGTCTCACCCCGACAACCCCCTCGTGTGCCGGTCGCAGGGCACTAGCGAGCACCAGCTGCGCCTGCGCGTTACGCTCCATGCCAGTACCCGGCCGCCCTCGCCTCCTGCGTCAACTGGCTCCGGGCGAAGGGCTACCCGAGGTCGGGTGGGACGCCGAAAGTGGGCCTCTGGGGTTCCGACGCGGCCTGGGGTGGGTGAGAGGCGAGGAGGAGTGCCTGCCGGGACCCCTTGCTCCCAAGGAGGGCTGGGAGTCGCGGGGAACGTCTCTGCCGCTCAGCAGGTAACGGGAAGTGCCGGCCAGGCCGGCGCGGTGCGTCCCGCCGAGGCGCCAGGGAGCGGGCCGAGCCCGCCGGGGGCCGGATGGGGGCGTGGCCCGGTG
>NC_043709.1:29252338-29415447 GCF_006229205.1 Suricata suricatta | reverse complement strand
GGTGGCGGCCGCGGCGGCGGCGACGCGGCGCAGGTCCCGCGCGCGGAGCTCTATTGTTATATAAAAGTGCCGGGGCCTGCCCCTCCCGAGCGGAAAACCACCTGTGTGCGGCTGGCCCAGCGCTGGGGGCGGGGCGGCCCTGCGGCCGGAAAGAGCGGGCCCTAATCCGGCCTCCCCTCCCCACCCCGCGGCGGAAAAGAGGCCGCGCAGAGTCCCGCCGCGGCCCGGGAGGCGGAAGCGGGGGCAGTGGCTTGGAGGGGAGCGTCTCTCCCCAGTGCCCCTCCCGGCGCCCACCGCGTTATAACCGAGGGCACCTGAGGTCGCGGGGTCTCCCCTAGCCTGACGTCCCGCACCCACGAGCCTGCTTGCTGACGCCCCGGCACCGATTTGCATTTTTAGTCACCCGCCTCTTCCATGGTTTGGGGAATGTAGGCTAAAAAAAGGCGGCTGAGAGGCCCAGGCTGCCAATTTTGGAGCTGTGCTGCAAGCAAGCCGCCCCTGGAGGAGCGTGTTCACCGAAGGTGGGGGTTGCCGCGCGCTCTCCCCGCGCCTTTTTTGGGCATGCTTTGGAACAAAATTCCCATATTTCACTGGGTATCATCTGGTTCCAGCTGGAGGAGGCCTGCGCTGCAGTTGAAACCTCTGATCCACCCCCACGTGTAACAGCCATTCTCACCCCAGAAAGGTTCAGTCACTGGGTCCTGGGGGCGAGGCAGGACGCTCCCCAGTGGAACTGCGAAGCGCAAAATCTTTCAGCCCGGGGTCTCCGACACGAGACAGGGAGAGAAATCGGTGGTTACTTCGCTGTTTGTAAAAGTGCACTACCTGAGCCTGGACATGACTTTGGGAGGATACTCACAACCCTTCTCAAACCTGAAGATAGACGCATTTGGTCTGACCCATGCTTCTGAACCCTACAGCAACGGAATGTCTGTTCTTCTCGGCCCTTGTTAGAAAATGACATTCGGACCACTCGGTTCTAGAAAGAGCGACATCAAGGGTTGCAGCCAGGGATAAAATTGTGCCCCTATCACTTCCTAAACGTGTGTCCTTGGTTAAGTCATCTCTTGTAAACCTCATCTTCCATGCGACAGAATGAAGATAATAAAAATACCCGCTTCATAGGCTCTCTGAGATGATTAAATGGGTGAAGCGCCCTAGCATGATGTTGCTGTGCTATTGGCTGTTGATGTTTTTATCGTTCTTAATTCCCAGACTGCACAATGGTCTGAGTCCTTTTCATCCAGATGCCCTTTGAGGCCTGCCTAACAGCCCGCCTGGAATTTGGTAGTCTACAGAAAAGCCTTCTGGGGAACTGCCCTAGGCAGTCTAATCCATCCCAATTCAGCTGTCAAACAAAGCAGGTGCTGTTACAGACCCGGGTCAAAATACTTTAAGATGGCTAACACAAAGTTCCCAGCTACCTTTCGAACTTCTCCCTAACTGGTCCCCTGTTAAACACGCTGTTCTCCAGCTACACCAAAATGATACAGTAGAAACAACATGTAAGTTGCACATTCACTACGCAGAAGGCTTGGTCTTGATTTCTGTGTTCACATGCATGATTTGGGTCAGTCTTCACAAAACCTCATGTAAATCATCCCCATTCACAGCAATTAAGGAATTTGCAGGAGGCCACATAGTAAGAAACAGTAGGGTTAGGACTTTTGAGGCCAGACCATTAAGGATTAGCACAGACGCCTCTTGCAGGGTACGGTGGAGTGCGCTGCTGCCTGCCAAACTTTGAAGGATTGAGTTCTGTGTTTTGAATTTTGACCACTAGGCTTTTTCAGCTTCACATAGTCTGTTGTACCCTCCCCCATCAATGTCAAAGATCAAAAGTTACTTATTTCCCTGCCCTTTAACATCTGGTTATCTTCTTTGACACACCTCTTCATTAGTCAGCCATGCACTAAATGCTGCATATGTTTCTTCCTTCGAATTTGTCCTAGATTTTAATCCTAACAACTGCAATTACTAATCTAGTGTGTGCGCACAGCACATGGGCCTGTGTTCAAACCTTAGCTCTGTCACTCACTGGTAGTTTGACAGGAGAAAGTCACTTAGCCTGTCTGGGCCTCCATTCATCCGTTCATTCATTCATTTGTTTATTGATTCATTCACTCCTTTATTCTGGGCTCTAGGAAATCAGGGAATAAAGTGGGCAAAAATACCTACCCTTCCCCCACCCCAAGCTTATATTCTGTTGAAGACAGACAATAAACAAAAGAATTATGGTGTGTTAGAAAGTGAAAGTGCTATGGAGAAAAATGAAGAAGGGAATTCAGTAGTGTGTAAAATTAGGAATGGTTATACCTTCGTTACAGGCCTCGGAGGATTAGAGAGACCCAGAAAGTTTAGGGCACAAAGTGAGTATTCAAAAGATGATGTTTTTAAAACTCTCTGCCTCGTTCTTGCAGAAAGCGGACTCCCTGTTGCTGGTGATCTTGCCTTGATTCTCATCATCCTGGCCCTGTTGCCCAGGCTCTCAGGAAAAGGGCTCTCAGAAGAATTCTAGCATCAGGAAGGAACACAGGCTTTCTTATTTCCGGAGGCCCCATTTCTCTGCTGACAGTATCACTGACGTGCAGAGAACGGTGTTTCCAGACATAGCGCGAAGCAGGTCTTCCCTTCCTCAGAAGTGCGCAGAAGCAGAGTTACACGTCCTGATTTCTCTGTATGTATGTATTTGTGTGAATGCACCAGCACTGCTGCTAGAATTCTTCCATCAATTGTTTGCCCCTGGAAAGCCCCTTAAAAGTAACTCTTATTTATGAATGTTTGCTTGCCTGATGGAGAAGCATTCCAACTTTGCAGAAATTTTCCTGTGTTTGAGGACACTTAAAATTTACTAGACCCAGAGGAGTTGGAGTTAGCCTGACCTTTAATCTTGGAGTAATCTCTCTATGACTACAATAACGTTTATTCATACATCATATGAAAATAGTTCCGTTTTCCGTCAATGAGAGAATGTTTTGGAAGGTCTGACTTAAAATGTAGTCTTGTGGCATAATCAAGATTCACTTTTAGAAGTCCCAGGGAGGCCCTCAAAGTGACAGCCTGTGGCTTTCTGAACAGCTAGACCTCAGAACCGAATTTCACTGCAGCTGAGAAATGTGTTTGATGCAGCCTGACCTAAAGGGCATCTGGGGTTCACAAAACTCAAGCTGAGCTCTCCTGTCAGGTGCCTCACAAAGACCACAGGTTATGTCTGAACAGCAGGAAGTGCGGAACACAAGAGGCCCACAGGACTGACAATAGGAAACACACATTCTGCACACTGATGGACCGTGCGTAGGGAAAACCAAAGGGAGTTTCAAATACGAGCCCCAAATTAAAATACCATGATTGCTGATCCTGGTTTGCAGTCAGCCTGCCCCTTGATGAGAGGCTGCAGGGTCTTATTAAACACAAGCTAATGATTTTCCCAAACAAGGTGGAGGTGGGGGGAAGGGCAGGCTAGGTGAGACAGCAACTGGCAGGTAGGCCAGAAGGACACATCCAGGGAGCGGTTGGAGCTTTCCTCGAAAGGAGATGGCCCTTGTGCACCTTGCCAGAATGACAAAAGCCAAAGGAAAATATAAAGCATCGTGAACTCACACCTTGGCCTCAGTCAGGCTAAGTTTTCAAAAATCATGGTCTTCATCAGCTCTTTTATGTTTTTGTTTCCCATCGCCCTATGGAATGTACATTCATTTACATTCAGGATCCCATAGAGATATTAGAATATTCTTCCGAAGCTAGACAGTCTAGTAAGGAAATTCACTTAAAGATAATAATGTTGATTTCCTCTTTCAGATGCTTTCATCACTTCTAGTGGGAAAACATTCACTGATTCTTCTCTTGTATCCATTATTTCAAAAAGTAAGAACTATAAAAGCATATTTACATGTAAGAAGTCATCAGGAATTTGGCATCTCCGAGGACAGCTAAGTTTACTTACTGTTTTTTTGTTATTGTCATTATTGTTTGGGAAAGAACAATGACACTTTGCTTCCCATTGTATTGTTTCCAAAGCCCAGCAATATCCTTAGTGGGAAATTAGGCTTACACTGCCTTCAGGGAAGACAAGGGACTATGTAGTTGTCTCGCCAGAAGCTTCCTGGTTACGTCCTGGAGCATTACCCATGCTTCCTGGGCATCAGCCTTGCTGCAGCTACATGCAGAATGTTTGCCTCGTGCCTCCCTGTGTGGGCCATGGTTCATCTGGCAACTTTTCTCCACATCTCGTGTTCCTTTATTTATTCAGGTGTGAATACAGATAGCTGTTGTGTAAGAGAACTAATTCTTTTTCTAAGAAGGTACTATTTCCTGTCAGCCCCTTTCTGCCTCAGGATCAGTAGAAATGATTATGTGTGTCCACAATACAAGGCATAATTTAGCTTAATTGGTTTAACTTCAGAACTTGCAGATCACCCAGAATACACTGAGGGAACCCCAGGGGCCTCCAAACTCCAGTCTAAGCAATGCTGCTTTAGGCATTAGGGGAGTTAATTACGAAAGTTATATTTGGATATACTGTGAACAAACGCCAACAACATAATGGCTACAATCTATTCTACATCAAGCTTTATATACATTAAATCTAACTACTTCCATGATATTCTGCCAAGCAGATACACCATTACTATAGTTTTATTATGGGGAAGGCTGGACTCAAATGTCAACTAAAACTATAGTTTTATTAATGGGGAAGGCTAGAATCCAAACGTACTTCAGTCTCCTGGAAACCTCTCTAGTAAGTACGTTTTGCTCCCTGCTTTATAGGTATAGTCCTAACGCATGACTCCATGCAGCCTGTTGTGAATTCAACCTGTTATAAGATGGCAACTTCTATATAACTTGTTAAATTTTATTTTGCTTGTCAAGACTGGGAGTTTTGGAGTGACTCCAGAACTCTGAGACCAACCTGGATTCTAATCCTGACTCACAAATTTTCTAATCATGTGACTCTCAGGGAAATCTTATATCTCCTTGTGCCTCAGTGTCCTCATCTGTAAAACTGTGGGTACTATATTACAGAGCTATTATAATAAATGATTTCTCTTTGTAAAAGGGTAGGCACAGTCCTGAAACAAGAATAATCCATTGACAGTTACCTATCTTTATTATTCACACACACAGACAGTTCTTTTTTTTATCTCTCTCTTTTTTCTTTTAGAGAGGGGGGAGGAAGGGCAGAGAGAAAGTGGGGTCAGAGCATCTGAAGGGGGCTCAGCACTGACAGTAAGTAGTGAGCCCGATGCGGGGCTCAAACTCACAAACTGTGAGATCATGACCTGAGCTGATGTTGGTCTCTTAACCAACAGAGCAACCTAGGTGTTCCCCCCCCACCCCTCCCACCCACAGTTCTTAATAAATGTTTACTGACCTTGCTGAATGGGGATTATATAGTGGACCCTACACTGTCAGTTTGTTCTCAGGAATAGAAAAACTATCCATACAAGATTTTGAAACATAAAGTTTTAGAGGAAGAGTCCGTTGCTTTACTACTCCCTCTTAGCAATACATGCAGCCCTGAAATTACAGTTTCTCAGTGTGTCAGGACCTGGATAAATTGGTGACATTGAGGTGGCTGCTTGCTTCAGAGGGATTTCCCAGCTGTCTAGGACTTTGCCTGCTGAAGGGTCCTTCCCACCCCCATCGCTGCCCCCTCAGGCCAGTTCTGCTGACTACATGTTCTTCAAGAGGGGACTTGAGAGTTTACTGGCACAAGCAATAAAGCCACCACCTCTCAGTGATCTGGTTCTCCGTCTGTAATGGGAGCATCCATTTATATACTGGGTCTTCCAGCTTTTAAGACCTCCTTGCATCTAAGATACCTCATCTTAGAAGTTCTTCCTTCCTCTGACTTCTTGCCCAAGAGGAGCTTTTCAGATGGGGTAGAAAAAGGGGATGAATCAGAGCCAGGTATGAGAGCCACTGTCCTGTGGAATGGAAAGGAACCTTCCATGTGTGGGAGAAGGGTGCCATGCGGAGGACACCGTATATAAATACCCCTAGCTCTAAGTAAACAGACCAGTTACTTAGCACAGTTTCTGTAGTAATTTTTGCACACGTATATGATTCCAAGGTTATTTTTGTTAAATATCTGACAAGTGTGCATCTTTTGGTGAATTCCCATCAAGTTTTTCTGGACCTACCAAAACTTTCAGATTCTTTACCCAAATGCCAAAAGTCTAAATGCTTGATATCGCCCTTTCCTCTCCTCAATCTTTTGCCTAACCAGTTCCCAGGAGGAAAGCCTTCCCTTATTTATTTATTTATTTAGTTAGTTAGTTAGTTAGTTAGTTAGTTATTGAGAGAATCCCAAGCAGTTCTTCTCTGTCCGTACAGAGCCAACTCAGGGCTCAATCTCATAAACCATGAGATCATGACCTGAGCCGAAATCAAGTTAGATGTTTAATGGACTGAGCCGCGCAAGCACTTTTTGTTTTACTTTATAGGAAGAAATGTTTAAGTTATTTCTAAACAATATGTATTTCTATTGCTGACATTGGTGATTGTCAGAGGAAGGGTGATAGGACCCTCCATGTGCAGCCCACCTATGTGTGTAACCATGTAGCCTCCAGCCCTGGACCCCGTGACACTCCTTCCCACGCCCCACCCCCCCACCCCCGATCTTGCCACCATGAAATTTCAAAACTCGCTGTTTTTTTTAATTTATTTTTTTTACAAATTTTAGTTTTTTAAACTTTTTTTTAATGTTTTATTTATTTTTGATACAGAGAGAGAGCATGAGAGAGGGAGGGAGGGTCAGAGAGAAGGAGACACTGAACCAGAAGCAGGCTCCAGGCTCTGAGCTAGCTGTCAGCACAGAGCCTGACACGGGGCTTGAACCCACGAACGTGAGATCTGACCTGAGCTGAAGTCGGAGGCTTAACCGACTGAGCCACCCAGGTGCCCCAAAACTCGCTGGTTTTAATACTGAACACTGCCGCCTTTCCTTTAGGATGGTTTTTTCATGCAAGGTGCTGGTAATCAGGGCACTGAGGGCAGAGAGAAAGACCTTTCCTCAGCCACATACGGTTTGCATAATGGTACTTACCTGTTAAAACCTGTATCTTTTTACTTAGTATGGGATTTACTTTCATAGCAAGAGTGAGGTTGAATGCGGTGAGAAGCGTCATGTAAATAGGAGCTCTAACCATTAGAGACCTGTGATTTTTGTCAAAAGAATCTGACATTTATTCTACCACCAACCTGGTTCAGAAGCAAAGGTTTCAAAAAACATAGGTGCCCGGGGCGCCTGGGTGGCTCAGTCAGTTAAGCAGCCGGCTTCGGTTCAGGTCAGATCTCACACTCGTGGGTTCGAGCCCCGCTTCAGGCTCTGTGCTGACACCTAGCTCAGAGCCTGGAGCCTGCTTCCAGTTCTGTGTCTCCTCTCTCTACCCCTCCCCCTCTCATGCTCTGTCTCTCTCTGTATCAAAAATAAATAAAACATTTTAAAAAAATTTAAAAAAAAACAAACAAAACATAGGTGCCCAAGTCCCATCTCTAGTCATTCTGATTTAAATGATATTAAAGGGGTCCCAGATGTTGATAGGTCTCAAAAATTCCTCAGAATTCTCATACGCAGCCTGCGGTGAGAACGACTCACTTACAACACCTGTTGCCCCCACATCCCCTTGCCTGTGGAGAGGTTCCCAGCCAGACCAGTGAGTCTCTAATGCTTAGAAACCCCTTAGAGGTACTGGCTCGTGGTCCACAGCCTGGCCTCTCACTCAAGGACTCTGATTCAGAATGTCTAGAGTGGGGCCTAGGCAACTGTTTTGTTATCCAGTAGCCGGTAGTGGCTCACACAGGTGGGCCAGGCTTTGGAAAGCTCTGAATGATATCCCAGCCAGCCAGACTTTTCACCCGTCAGCTCTAGTCAGGAAGTATGGAAATGCTTTGGGTGGTTACTTGGAATCAAATAGCGTGCTGTACCCACAAACATCAGAACTTCATAACAGAAGAATGCAACGTTAAACATAACTAACCTGCTTGTCCTTGGAAGCTCTATTCTTTATTTTTTTTTTAATGTTTATTTACTTTTGAGACAGAGAGACAGAGTGCAAGCAGGGGAGGGGTAGAGAGAGGGAAACACAGAAGCTGAGCTGTCAACACAGAGTCTGACGTGGGGCTCACACTCAAGAGCCGTGAAGTCATGACTTGACTTGAAGTCAGACGCTCAACTGCCTGAGCCACCCAGGCACCCTGAAAGCTCCATTCTTGAACTGGCATTCACTCTATTTTCTTTTCCCAAGTCCTGAAACCGTACCCAGAACTGCCTGTGGATTTGCCCTAAAGAAGGTTTTTCTTGAAAATAGCAGCAAGTGTAATGATCACCCATTGTGTGTCTGAAACTGAAATGATTGCTGGGGTGAGTGGAGATCAGTCAGACTCAGACCCTGCTGTCACAGAAAGTAGATTGGACTGAGTAGAATAGACTCGTGTCCAGGTAGCTAGACTGTAACATTAAATACTGTAATTGCAACAGAAAGGAAGCAAGAGGAGAAAATGGTTCCTGGACCTTGGGTGTTGTTGCAAAATATCCCAGAGAAAACAATATCTAAGTTAGATCCTCATGGATACATAGATTTCCTTTTTCCCTCATCCCAGAGCACAGAAGAAAGGCACTTTAGGCAAGACAGACAGGCAGCATGAGCAAAGGTTTGGAGCCATGGTCTTGCATGAGAATTGTAAAGAGGGCACAGAATGGCAAAGAACATAAGAAAAGTAGTGTAAAGCCAGATGGAAATGGGCTTTGGGTGCTATGCTAAGGAGTTTGGAATTTTTCATTAGGCGGTGAGAAGTCATCAGAGATATTTATACAAGGGTGTGACATGATTTCAGAATCGTATTCTGATAACAAAGAGGTGAGTAGATTACAGGGGAGAGAAAAACCAGGGACAGGAAAACCAATTAGGAAGCAGTTGCAATTGTCCAGGAAAATGATGCTATACCACCCAAATCATCCTGTTCCCAAAATAGCGTGCTCATCATCTTGCGTCGTTTTTATTCCTTTTATTTCCGGGGCTAGAAAAATTTCTTAGCCCTTCTGTGACTCAGAATCCCTCCCTATTAATAGAAGATGACAAAATACTTACCTTACCTCTCATAGGGAGGTCTGTGAGATGCTTATAATTGTAGCCAGGAAGGAGGGGGCAATGTTATTCTAAATGCCAATGATTTAATTCCGCTCCAGGAGAGAAACTGCCTTTTGCTCCTTACTTATTGTTATAAATATACCAGCCCCACAAAAAAGCAGAAAGCCCAGCGAAAGCACCAGAAGCACACCCCGGAGAGAAAACCTGCTGCAGAAGTTTCGGGTGCTTACCACCCAGGAAGTGGCATTTCTGATAAAAGAGTCCATCACTTTTAGGATGAAAATGCCATTGCAACATGTTTGGTTGCAAAAGTGAGATTTTGTGAAAAAAAAAAAAAAAGTCCTGTTGCCCCATCATTTTTCCTTACAAACAAGTGTAAGGAGTATTCCTTCTGTCACTCCTGTAGTGGCAGTGTGTGTGGGGAGCATTGGACACTCGCAGAAGGAGCTACACAGTCATTTAAGTGAAGAGATGGGCATGAGGCTTTCAGACTTTCTTGGGCCTTGGAGTCTGTCCTCATGGCAAAGGGCACCTGGTCATGTCTTTTCCGTCTGCTCCCTGGCCCTTGCCCACAATGAGATCTCCAAATCATTGCCCCAGAGGAAACCCAACCTCTCTCTCTCTTTGGAAAAAGTGTCACAGAAAGCACTACCAACTGAAAATACATTACATTTTGCCAAAATCACTTTGTCTTCTACCTCTTAAAAAAATATATACCTGCCAAGTTGGTGCAAGATATTCTGAGAGATAAAAAGATAAGTCACATGGGAACACTCTCCCCTCAAAAAGCTAACAGGTGGAATTGTGACATAAGAATGTCTCGAAGGTAGTACTCAGCATGCTCTTAGGACAATTCAAAGTTCTAGATCCAAAGGGTCAGTCAGTTATGTTGGATGACTGATGTGCTTGTTCTTCTACCCAAAGTACTTCTCTTCATATATATCAACCTCATGGTCACAGAGTGATCTAGTAAGGAGACGTGTCAGGACCACCTAAAAAGAAGAGAATATATGGTACTTTCTGAGGTACGTTCACCTAAGTAATAAATGGTAAGTTCTAATGAAACACTTGGTCTGGGACAATAAATTATTCTAATTCGTTTGTTCTCTCTTGACATGTACTTCTTGGGAAAATTACTGGTAAAATTTGTCACAAAGAAATTGAGAGACTACAGCTTACAGAAAAACAAAAATTTTTAATCCTTACACAAATGCGATCAAATTTTAAGGGCAGTTAAAATATCACAGTATCACAGTCTGCATTTACACATACTCCTCCATTACTCCTTAGATGCCATTACTACAAAGGAAACAACTAGAAACATGGCTATGCTGGTAACAAAAAATCAGTTATAAAGGGAAAGTAATAAATACTTATCCCTTTATTAATAATGTAGCCATTTGGTAATTTATGCTTCAGTTTTTAAAATTTTTTAATGTTTTTTTTTTTTTTTGAGAGAGTATGAGTGGGGAAGAGGCAGAAAAAGAGGAAGACAGGACTCGAAATGTGCTCTGTGCTGACAGCAGTAAGCCCAGTGTGAGGCTCAGACTCACAAACCGTGAGATCATGACCTGGGCTAAAGTCGGACCCTCCTCTGACCAAGCCACCTAGGCACCCCACTCTGCTTCAGTCTTTAAAGGTGACATTCATTCAGTAATGTATTTCCCCATACCTTAGCTGACACAGAGTGCTCTCAAATGTTTTACCGATCTCATAGATGAATATCAATATCTCCTGATAACCTTAAAGTGCATCTCTCTTATTAAGAGTCAGGTAGAGCATCTTTTTGTACAATTAGAAGCTGTACAGATTGGGGCGCCTGGGTGGCTCAGTCAGTTAAGCCTCTGACTTTGGCTCAGGTCATGATCTCACGTTTGTGGGTTCAAGCCCTGCATAGGGCTCTATGCTGACAGCTCAGAGCCTGGAGCCTTCCTCTGATTCTGTGTCTCCCTCTCTCTCTGTCCCTCCCTGCTCATGCTCTGTCTCTCTCTATCTCAAAAATAAGAGCGGGGAAGAGTGAGGGACACAGATCAAGGGAGACTACTGAATACTGAAAACGAACCATGGACTAAAGGGGAGGGGGAGAAAGGGATGGGGTGATGGTCATGGTGGCGGGCACTTGTGGGGAGAAGCACTGGGTGTTATATGGAAACCAATTTGACAATAAACTATTATTAAAAAAATGAGAGTTAAGACTAAATAAATAAAACATTTAAAAAAAATTTTTTAAGCTGTATGGATTTCTTTTCCTGTGAACTATTCATGTTCTTTACCCATTTTTGATTGCCAAATAAATAAGTAAAATTTAAAATCCCATTTTATTTTTTATACCTCACTTTCAACCATAATATTAAGTTCATTATAACCCCGGAACTTAAATACCATTAACGAATCATTAGTTTCAAACAGAAAACATGTAGAGGCACTCCATAATCCCAAGGCGCATTTTGATACGAAACTCACTGATGCCTGACTTTTCCTTCTCAACTCATTGTAAATCTCATCTTGTAATTAAAACTGCTCTCACTCCTTAGAATTGCTCAGGGTCAAAGAGCCCTGGTTTTTGTTTTGTTTTAATCCCAGAAGGATTGTTTGTTTTCAGCTCTGCCTCAGCCATTATTATCTATGCAAACCTTCTGAGGAATTTTCACTCATTAAAGTAACAGCCTTAATACGCTCTCCTAGCATTCCCAGGACCTGCCTTCCGCCCAAGCAGAAAACTAAATATCTAAAAGCTTTTATTCTCACCCCCACTTCCTTCCCTGAGAGGAGACTATCTGACCCATTAAACAGAGAAGTGAAAAAGTCCCCTTACGTCTCTTTCTCAGTACGGGAAAGACTTGTGACACCAAAGTGTCTTGTTTACAACCCCCAAATAGCATATTGCTCTTGGCAGCTAATGCTCTTTAGCTGCTGATTAAAAGATACATGTTTCACACAAAACAGAATATCCTGAATCAAAAGGATTTTGAATATTGCCTTGAACTGGCTTTCTCACAAGTACATCAGGCATTAGCTGTAAGTGAAATGGGAGGTAAGGACACAACGAAGGGAGAAGAAAGCATCAGAGATACTAAGATGGAGATCAGGAAGTAGGTTTGTAAATAGCAGGGTGGATATAGGAAGAGCCACTATCTGGTGTCCTGGTTCCCCACACCAAGCTGGGCAGAAGCTACTAGATCCAGTCCTGTTGAGGTGAGAGAAATCTCCCAGGAAAGTTAGATGACATTTAGGAAGCATATTCTAGTTGACCTTAGTAGGGATTCTAGAGCTCCACTCATCATGCTTACCGGAAAGAAAGTAGACTCTAGCCAGGAGGTCAGATAGAAGATATGATGTGATTTTTAAAAGAGCTTGTCTTAGTAAAATTATCTAGAAAGACTCTGTTGAAAGGTACAATCAATCCCAAGGCTTCAAAAGAGAGGGAAAGAGAGAGAAAGCAGGGAAGGAAGGAATGCAGACACCAGGTGGTATGGTCAGGAACTGGCAATAACTTCACTAAGGAGTGCGAGCCACTTGCCTGTCCTACGAGTCACCTCGAAGCGGCTCATCAGGAGGGAGATGGTGCTGAGCCGCCTGAAGACACAGGAGGGGATTGGCCTCGACAGGGCAGATCTGGGTCCTGGAGCCCATGACACTCCAGGCGAGATGTGGTCTCACCAAATTCCCACCCCCAGGAGTCTGCCCATTCAGGACGAGGCGGAAGCCTAGAGAACAGGTGGGGCTGGAGACCCTCGAGAAGCCCAAAACATTAGTTCAGTAATGTCGTATTTTAAAATCATGAAAAGTACAATTTTAAAGGTTTTTAGGATTCAAGAATTAGTGCTTTTGTGACAGTTCAGATGAATGACTTTCAGATAAATGAGTCATCAAATCATAATGAGTATAGGGGCAGGAAATCTATTATTAATGAGATTTATAATTGATGAAATGCTTTTTATGGTTATTCAGATCGGTTCCTGGACTGAGTTTACTCATTCTTAATCAGCTGATTTTTATTACTAAAGTTAATTTTTAAAGGAGTATTCATGGGGCGCCTGGGTGACTCAGTTGGTCGGGTGCCCGACTTCAGCTCAGGTCATGATCTCACCGCTCGTGGGTCTAGCCCTGCGTTGGGCTCTGTGCTGACGGCTCAGAAGCTGGAGCCTGCTTCAGATTCTGTTTCCCTCTTTCTCTGCCCCTCCCCTGCTCACGTTCTGTCTCTGTCTCTCTTTCTCACTCAAAAATAAACATTAAAAAAAATGAAGGAGTGTTCATAATTTTAAAAAGTGCTTTTAAGCCACAATGCTTTGTTTCCAAATAGTATATAACTTGTGCTAAGAAATATATTTCAACTTCTAGATACGCATTTTACCAAAACCCCTAATGCATCAAGGAGAAAGGTGACAAGGTCTGATCTTTGCGCACATTTGTGTGCTCACAGCAGGGTACTGCAGTATAGATCTAGGGTAGGGAGGAGAGCAGATGACAGTGATGGAAGTTGGGAAAAATCAGTGAAAGAAAATCTGTCAATGAATTGGGTTTCATACATTTAAAAAATAACATACCAATGACCCACCCTAGCACATACATCCAGAAGACATCTGGAAATTTATAGAGAAGTAACAGGAGAGCCTAAATGAAGCCTTCTGAGAAAAGGTTTTCAAACTGTGTGTTCTGTTGAATTCTCGGGATTCTCGAAGCATATTTCAGTAATCCAAGTGAAACAACCACAGTTGGTGTCACCTCTATTCACACAGCAAGAAGCTAACTTTGGGGAGCAACACATGGGCACTTGGTTCCTGAGACTGTAATATCTTTATGTCCTTTTCACGCCCCCACCACCAAAAGCCCCACCAAGAACAATTTGTGTTTTCCCGATTAATGCATGTTTTATCTGAATGTAAATCTCCCTCTGGCTTCCCTATAGGCATTTGCCAATCCCCTATGAGGTCAGGAGTTTGCTCTATGACATAGAAAGAATATTTATGTACTTACTTCATATCCTGCAGGACAAAGAAGACAGTATGAGAAATTCTGCTGCCACTAATTGCATGTCGTTTATCACTTTATCTTTAGCAGGTTTAATGTCAAAACTTGGAGGAGAGGATAAATTGTCCGGTCTGGGCCACAGCCTGACTTTTCTACTTTCCCTGGAGTTCAGATGTCTAGAAGAATCGTGTGGATGTGGGTTTGCATGTTAGCACCTGAAAGCGGGCACAGCCCCCACCCTGGAATGAATGTACTCTTCCCAGGGATTCATTTCCAGAGGGTGGTGGAAGGAACAACAGAGACAGCAACATGCCCACACACACAGCCATCTGCCATTCCAACCACATGTCTCTGCCCCCCGTTTCCTGCAAATGATTCATCTATTCTTTTTCTCCTTCTTCAAAGATAACTGTGTAGGCATTTAAGGAGGGGGAAGTCATTAAGAAAAGTGGAATCTGGAGCTCCTGGGATGAGGTGGAGCCGATTAAGCAGTCAGGAATCTCACAAAGCAAGCAGTGCGGGCGTGGACTCTGGGTCTCCTTTCTCCTGCGGCTGCATCAGTTCATAACCGGCCATCCATCACCACCCGCCGTGAGCAGGTCAACGAACGTGGCTGCATGTAAAGTACAAGTGCGAGAGCCGCCAAGGAGCAGAAGAGAATGGCAGAAGTCAGGAGAAAGATTTTGGACTTTTTTTTTTTAATTTTTTAAGTAGGCGGGGCTTGAACTCAAAACCCTGAGATCAAGAGCTGAGCTGAGATCAAGAGTTGGAGGCTCAACCAACTGAGCCACCCAGGTGCCCCAGATTTTGGCTTTTCTGACTGGAGACACTGCTCATCTTACCCATCATCATACCTGGCTTCACTCTCTAATTTTCTCTACTTTTACATGAGTGAATTAGGTCTCTGTGACTTCTTTTAAAGGTTTTTAGTTAAATTCCAGTTAGTTAACATACAGCGTAATATTAGTTTCAGGTGTACAATATAGTGACTCAACACTTCCACACGACACCCAGTGCTCATCGTAACAAGTGCACTCCTTAAATAAATATGGAACGCATCACGAATTTGCAAGTCCTTCTCGCACAGGGGCCATGCTAATCTTCTCTGTGTTGTTCCAGTTTTGGTCTGTGCACTGCGGAAGTGAAGACTGTGACTTTCTAAATAGGTAGACCAAAAAGCTTCCTTCGCACCATGCTGTAAAGGAGACCCTAACCGGGGTGCCTGGGTAGCTCGGCCGGCCAAGCGTCTGACTCCTGATTTCAGCTCAGGCCATGATCTCCCGGTTCAGGGTATCGAGTCCCTCGTTGAGCTCCGTGCAGGGAGGAGCCTGATTGGGATTCTTTCTCTCTCTCATTTTCTCTTTCTGTCTCAAAATAAAGAATCTTAAAAAAAAAAAAAAAAAAAAAAAAAAAAGGAGGCTCTAACCCATAGCCAGAGAAGGTGAGTATGGCCAAGTCCTTGGGTATTGGTGGCAACATGCTATGTGGGAAAGGGATGGGCATGTCCCAAAAGAGGTGATCCATAGATATTGGTTGAATCGCATCAAACTGGAGGTTCAAGTCCTGGTTCTGCTTCTACCTTATAGGACATTAGGCAGGTTGCCAAACCTCTGGGAATTTCACATATATATTGAGGGATGAAGATACCTACTTTATAAGGTAGGGTGAAGACAGAAGAGGGTAAGATATGTAAAGTGCTTTGTGTGGTCCTCACAGTAAGGTAGACATTGGACGCCAGTTGTCCAATAAAAACAGAACAGGAACATACGAGTGGCTCAGTCGGTTGAGCATCCAACTTTGGCTCAGGTCATGATCTCACATATCAGATGAAGGAAAATGCCTTATCATTTCACTTCAATTTCTGGCACATCCTACACCTTAAAGCTGGCAAGGTAAAGAACTCAAAGGAGAAGTAGGGATCTCTGGCCAATACCAGTGAGGCTTTCCCCATCAGGAAAGGACTTCACGTGGGACTTGCCAGTACAAGTGCATGGGACATAATCTCCTTGTTAATGTAAGGCATGGAGGAAAATGAGGGAGACAGGCAGAGCCTGACACCTTCATCCCAACCCCCAAGAGCCACCACATCCCCTGTGGCAACTGAGGGTCCCAAGGAATGAGGAATGCTACTGCTGAGTAGAATATACAGATCCTAGATCAGATCAAGTTCTTAAAGATGTTAGCATAATGCCTCCATTTTCTTATCTGTGGAGTGTATAGTGGGTGTTATAACAGCATGTACCTCTTGGATTGTTGTAAAGATGAAGTAAGATAATCTATGGGAAGGATTGGGCATAGGAGCCTGGGACTGTGAGCAAGCAGCACAGAAATGTCAGCTACTGTGATTGTTTTCTAGTTTTTGTCAATATATGGCATTGTTAACAAGTACTTCATCCATTACCTTATTTATCAATTGATCGATTTTCGTTTAATAAACAGTTGTTCACTCAGTCACTCCATTTATTTATCATCAAATATTTATTGAGATCTTACATTGTGCTGGGCTCAGGAGATGCCAAGACTCATTTGGCACGAAATTCGAAGGCTAGTTGGGAGAGAGACTGGTAAAGAAAAACAGGACAAGACAACGTGTATTAAGGGTCACAATAGAGAGTTATATAAAGTGTTCCTGGAACCTGGAGAAGCCAGGAAGGGCTTCACAGAGACGATGCTCTTTGAACTGGATCCTGAAAGATGAGCAGCCTGGGGAGTTTGGGCTTACAAATTTCAGGGAACAAAAAGAGCTTGCAAAATGGTACAACCTTCCAGTCATGGGGAGATGAGGGACAACGAGATGGCCACACTTCATAATAGTGTATTGTATAGTTAGGGGCACCTGGGTGGCTCAGCCGGTTAAGTATCCGGCTTCGGCTCAGGTCATGATCTCACTGTTCCGGAGTTCAAGCCCCACATCGGGCTCTCTGCTCTCAGCGCAGAGCCTGCGTCAAATTCTGTCTCCTCCCCTCTCTGCCCCTCCCCCATTGCTCACACTCATGATCTCTCTCGCTCATAAAAATAAACATTAAAACAAATAAATATTTAAAAGTTGCTGAGAGAGTAGATCTTACAAGTCCAAAACAAAGCAAAACAAAACAAAAAAGAGACGGGAATGAAGTTGTGAAAACAGAAAGGGCTGGAGCCATGGAGGACTTCGGTGTGGGTGGTGTCCTGCCATCTGCATGGCACCTGGTCCTGAATTCAGGCTTGACCTCCGGCTGGGACCACAGAGCCCCACCTCAGATAAGCCCGAGCCCAGGTGCCAGCCCAGGTCTGCTCTCAGGCGGAGGAAATACAAGTAGTTCACCGACCTCCTTATCTGATCAGCTGGGCTATGGATTCTGTCCTGAGTTCCTGCTTCCCCTTCCAGCTGGGAGATGTTCACTTTACTCCTCCTGACAGGCTCTACCTGCTACTCCGGTTCTAGTAACTGCATTAGTCTTTTTCTTTCCTCCATGTTGTGCCTCTAAGTTTCTCTAAAAATGGAATCTTGCCTTTTCTCTTTGGCCCTCCCCAGAGCTTGGGTTTCCTCTCAAGCCCTGTCATTGGCAGTGGGGCTCACTCCAGCCCGTCTGGTCCACTGGTGGTTATTGCCTGCCAGATTTCTCCTCTTCACCCTCCTCCGGGGGAACCAGGGTGGCCTGCAAATGGCTGAACCATCTCTTTACCACCTAAACAAAAACTCCCACCCACAGTCTGTATCCACTGCCTGGCAGCACTGCCCTCGAGACCTTCATGTCAACAAAACTGGCTATCCTAATTCACGACTATCGCTGATGAAAAATGTATTCCATTGGTATTAAAAGTACCACCAAACAAACACTTTTTAGGATACAGGTCTGCTGTAAGCTCTTGTAAATTCCCCACAAGAATTTGGACTTACACCAGGTGTCCAATAAAAACTATTAGAATAGGGGCATCTGGGTGGCTCAGTCGGTTGAGCATCCAACTTTGGCTCAGGTCATGATCTCACATCGCAGTTCGTGAGTTCTAGCCTTGCACTGGGCTCTGTGCTAACAGCTCAGACCCTGGGGCCTGCTTCAGATTCTGTGTCTCCCACTTTCTGCCCCTCCCCTGCTCACATTCTGTCTCTCTCTCAAAAATAAATAAACATTAAAAAAGATTATTAGAACATATGCTACCAAGGAGCCTTGGTTCTGTGGGCCCAGGCCTGCTTGTATTGATTAGCATTTTATGGCAGGTACCATTTTCCTTGACATTGCTCAGGAGATTAGGACACCAGTCATATGCTGCCAGCCATAACTTTTAGAAAACAAAGTTGGGAATAAAGTCACAAGAGGAAATGAGGACCATTTGGAAATTTGAGAACCCACACATTCTCTGCTTTTTGGTTGTTGTTTTTCTTTTTTTTTTTTTTTCAGGAAGAATTTCAAAGTTTCAACCTGTTCTAACACTAGCCCATCTGGCTACTTTATTAGTTACAACAGCAGCATCTTCTAATGCTCTCATCTGAGGCAGTACTTTCCAAAAAATTACAGAAAGAACTTTTGGATTTAATGTACCATGTTTTGTCTATATTTTTTTCTTTGAAAAAATAAATCCCAACTGGAGAGCATTTTAGAGAGATGCTCTAAATTTCTATGTGCATAGAAATATTCGGTGAGTCATGCCTAGTGTTGTAGGTCTATTCCGGTGCGTGGGGTTTCCAGAACAATTACATAAGTGTTAGCAGAGCCAGGAACTTTTGACATTTGTGGCAGCTTAATGGAGTTCTTTTCATCATTGAAAATATCCTAATTGTTGTTTCCTTAAATTTAAAATGCATAAAAACTGGTGAAGCAGTATAAACTGATTTTGAGGCATTTCCATCAAATGTGCTTTGTTGGCACAGAGGCTGAAGAACATTTATTTGAAATGAAATACAGGTGATGAAGCTGTAACAAATACAATAATTTAATCATCCAGCAGAAATTGCTTTAGAGCATAAATGGTACATGAGACGTTTTTCTTTTTCCTTCTATCACCCATCAAGATTTCCTTTACAATCTGAGTAGCTGTAGCATATTGTTTACTTAGACAGCATTAAATATGGGAGTTATTCAATAATATGGTTTTGATGGGATTCCAAAAGTTACTAGAACACAGCCATACCTTGCTTTTATTTCTCAGAAGACTGCCTAGAAAATAATGGGATATTTCAAGTACCACTCATATGTTTGTGAAAATGTTAGTTACCTCTTTCTTGTTTTGTTTTGTTTTAAGATACTCAGGTTCAGGGGCGCCTGGGTGGCTCAGTTGGGGGTCCAACTTCAGCTCAGCTCATGATCTCACGGTCTGTGAGTTCGAGCCCCACTTCAGGCTCTGTGCTGACAGCTCGGAGCTTGGAGCCTGCTTCAGATTCTGTGTCTCCATCTCTCGTTGCCCCTCCCCTGCTCCCCTGCTCATGCTCGGCTCTCTCTCAAAAAACAAACAAACAAACAAACATTAAGATTCTCAGGTTCGTAGGTATCTTCCAATAAGAGAAACTAGAGAAAGATCCAACTAGAGCTATTATCAATTTATCTTTTCCATCTCAAAAATGAGTTCCCCCCACCCACTCCAACCCAGGGTTTGAGAGCTTTCTAGGGAGGATGAAGTCCTTAGTTCTTGTAGAAGTTTGTTTAGTGTCTTGCACAACTTCCCTATTGGCATATTTTCCTGCAGATAAGAGGTTGTAGTTATGGGTGTCACTGTATTTGCTGGTTCAAAAGACTGGTACAAAGGACAGGCAGGCAGAGAGGGCATGGACTCCCAAAGGTTGTTGTCTGCTTGTCCTTTCAAAGGGAAAGGACCGTCCATCAAGTCCAATGCTGCACACCCAAGTGTTGTTGGGTTCTTCCCACATGACCACAAGTACTTGAACACTTTTCCTCTGTAGCAAGGCCTGTAAGCACAGAGTACCCTGGGAATCCCTGTCGGCGAGGCTGTGTGAACCGCGTGGGCTGTGGGTGTGTAGGTGAGAATGTAAATGGGATCACAAATGTAGTAAGTATGCTCGTGACATACAGTCATCATCAGAGTTTGCTTGTTGATGTTGGACCACGATGTGCTGTCCAGGACTGCTTCTAAGAATCTACTGAACACGTACCTCTGAGGCTTAGCAGATAAGAATTTTGTGTCCCTGCCAAGATTTCTAGATAATGGGAATGATTTTTTTAGGAGGAAATGATGTTCATCCCAGGGCTGGGAGGGTGGGGTGGGAAGAAGGCAGCCTTAGCAAGGAAGAAAATGCTTCCAAAACCAAGGCCAAGTCAAAACATACCCTCTAGACCAACAGAAAAGAGGCCAGGGGAGCTGTCCTACTCTGCTTCCCTGAAAACGCCTCATCTTTCTCTTCATATTCCTGGCTTTCTGCATCTGGTTGTCATCAAGTCCAACTAGCTCTGTCTCCTCTGTGTCTGGAATCCATCTTCCCTTCTCCATTTCTCCATCCACTGAGTTCAGTCTCTTCTCATTGTTCACCTGAATAACCTCCTCACTGGTCTTCCTGCTTCCCATCTTCCCCCACAACCCATATCTTATTAAGGGGATCTTTTATTGTTTCATAATGGAAATTTATTGGGAGTATTTCTGTCAACCATTAAGATAGACCAGAAGACTCCGAAATTGATAGAAACTGGTGGAGACAGGAATGAGCTAGATCTAGGAGCTATTCAATAGTGTTGTCAGTGCCCTGCCCCAGAATAAATGATCTTCCATCATTTCTGGGGAATTTTTTTCTAGCTTTCTATCCTCTGTTTAAGATTTTCATTCTAAAGAGTGACTGTTGTTCCAGGTTGGTCAGGTGGCTACTTATTTGTGAGTGGAGGGCTCAGGGCACCTGGTTACCAGGGTCCCTACACTTTCCAATAGGGGAGAGGTAACTCTTGAAAAGGAAATAAAAATGGAGTAGATAATGATCAAAAATTAGCATGTGCCCATGATATGTTGATTATAGAAGGGGCACCCAAGTACAATAGAAATATATATATATATATATACACATATATGTGTGTGTATGTGTGTGTATATATATGTGTGTGTGTATAATCCTGTTGTAGTCTGATAGCTTATTGACTTATCTCTCTTTCCCAACAGACACTGAAGTCATTGAAAGAAGAACCATGTCTTATTTATCTTTGTATGCCCAGCCCCTCAAGACACATCCAATAAATATTCATTGTCTGAAAGAATGAATCAAAGTCTGTTTAAATCAAAATTTTGTTTTATCTAGTGTCTAAGCTTCTGAGTTTACTTTATAGTCCCCAGCCTTCAGTGGTCCTTCTTCCTGAACTAACCTGCTCAAAGCTGAACATAGTAGCACTGAGTCCACTCACCTTCTGTGCACTCCCAAAGAGAGAGAGAGAGAACCAAGAGACACGTCAAATACAAGCTTTTTTCTGCTATCTTTTCATCTACCTTTTTTTTTTAAATCACCATTTGGTCTTCAGAAACTCCTAACATGCATTTGTTCCTGGGATGCATACTAATGCTTGATGAGCTGATATCTAACTATTTCACTTGACAGAATGAATGGAAAGAATGTGTTTTGAAATTAAACAGATGTAGGTTCCAATATGAACCCATCAGTTACTAGTTTTGTGACCCTGGATACTTTTTTTTAACTGTTCTGGATCTTGGATTACACATATGTCCCCTGCAGATACTACAAGTGTAAATGAAATAATATATGCAAAAACACTTGTCAAAATGCTTGTCATGTGACAGGTGTTCAGTGAACATCAGCTCCATTCTGCTTTGGTGACTTACAATGACAGAGGCATGAGAGAAATTTGCAGGGCTAGAGTAGGTAATTTGAACAGAAAGGAAAAAGAGAGAAAAGCAGAATGAACGTAATGATTTGCTCTAACATGAATCAAACTCGAGTATTAACTTTTTGCTGAACTCTAAAACATACTAAAGTTTAAAAAACCATTAAAGAGGGGTGCCTGAGCGGCTCAGTCGATTAAGCATCTGACTCTCGGTTTGGGTTTGGGTTATGGTCTCACGGTTCCTGAGATTACACACGGACAGTGTGGAGCGTGCTTGGGATTCTCTCTTCCCTTCTTTCTCTGCCCCTACCCTGCTTATGTTCTCTCTCTCTCTCTCTCTCTCTCTCTCTCTCTCTTAAAATAAATGAACTTAAAAAAATAAATAAATAAAAAATGTTAAAGAGTGGGCCTAAGGGACAAACAGCCCATATATATTTCTAATACAACAACAGGAGTAGATATTCCCCAAACCAGAACCTGCACGGGCATCGCACTGGAAGGGATTTCTTCTCTCGTGGGGGGCATTGTTTTGTTCCATTCCAGGATGCACTGGGATGAAGTCCTGGTCTTAGCTGTCACAACCAGCTAGCTACTATCAGCAGGGAGGCCACTTATATGGAAACCCCGAGGCAAGATTAGAGAGACAGCAAGCATTCGAACGAGCTAGTTGCCTGAGGGCTGGGGGCGGGGGAGGTCAATGAGGAGCTCTGCTCAATAACTATTTTCCATTCCTCTGGCCTGCTCCTTTTTCTGGTTTATCTCATCAATAAAAGAACATGTTCAATTACGTGTGGTATAACTAATTATATAATGTAATAAAAAATGATAGAGGTCAGTTGTAGAAAAAGGAATGAAAGAAACATCTTTGACTATGACTGTACTTTTGTTTTCTGTTCTCATTTAAGAAATCACAAATAAAAATTCAAGGTACTGCAGTTGAAATATAATTTGGGTTTCTCTGAAATTAATTTTTGTTAAAAAACATGGATTGGCCTGAGGAGAAATAAAATCAATAACTCAAAAGGAGGGCGTGATACCCACTTCCGTCTCTGATATCCCTCCTCTTGCCCATTTCTCTTTTTCTCCGAAATTCTAAGCTGCTCACACATCACAGATTGTGCCTGAGGAGGGGTGTATGCTGGCCCAGTGTGGGCATGCCTAGTGTGGGAATGCTAATTCACGGTCTGGAGGAGAGAAGATATGAGGTAGAACTGGAAGACAGGGAGCTAGAAATAGTATAACCCACCTCCACACCTCTCCCATAACACCCCCCGCTTCCTTGCCAAAGGAGAGCCACAGAGCCATAGTAGCCCGACCAGACAGGCTTGATTTTTCTTTGGAGAATCACTTTTCCCTGATACTATTGAGAAACAATTATCAATCATGGTAATTGTGCCTTCCCTTAACCCGGTCAAGGAGAGGATAGAGACATGATTGAAAGTCTGTCAGATGCTCTTAACCTGGAAGTTTGATGTCAAGAGAAGTGACGCAAAAACTCAGAATGATCCCCAGTTATTTACTCTGATAGCAATGGCCAAAGAAGACCCCCTTATTCCTAACACCTGAATTCCTGAAGGTTCTCTTACGCTTTAAGCAGCAGATTCTCAGCCTCTCCTGTTCTGTGAGCTACTCTCTATCCTAATAAATTCATTCGTTTTTTTAAGGTATCCAGACTTCGCATCTGTTATCTCCATCACAGAATTCAGACTAACATAACTTCTCAGATGCTACAGGCTCCAATATCCAGTACGAAAGGTCAAAATTTGGAAGGTGGGGGAGTCACTTACTTACGGTGACTAAGGTACCAAGTTCAATTGTTCTCAAGCCATGTAGATCCCAGGTGTAGGCTTAATGACAATTCTCACAAGACTAGGAAGGCAAAGGAGCCCCGGAGCACATTTGCCCGGGGTTAATCTGGTTGAGATCACCAGTTTCTCTCGTTCTGCCAAAGTAATTCCAATAAGCCTCACAGAGTCTAGAAAAAAGGTCAGTGGTGCTGGTCTAGATGGGTAAGTTTAAATCAGTCTTCTAAGAGGCAGAGCCAAACGTGTGATAATTATATAACAGATCAAGATGGAAAAGTAGCCACTGCAGTTAGGGCAATAGGCATTTAAAAAAACCACTGCGTGGGAACCTTTTCAAACCACAATGGAGCCTACATTTCCCAGAAGATCTTCATTCCTTCATTCGGCAGCAATTTTAGTCCTCTGGAACCACAGTTCCTGCATGACAGCAGCTGAAAAAGAGACCGTATTTTACTTTCCTATAAGCAGCATCTCCTGGCAATGTCATTTTGTATCCCTAAGATGTCACATTCATTTGAAGTTATTTTCAGTTTTGGTTTGAAAAGTGTCCTAAATTAGGAATAACCAGCCTTCTCCTCATGGAGTTTTGGAATTTAGGGAGATAGGGGGAAGGGGTACGTAAGAGAGAAAGTTCTTAAAACATTTGCCAGAGTCCTCCTCAATCTGTTGAAATTTTTTCTTTTCAAAATTTGGTTGTTTGGCCGGCAGAGGGGGGTGGGGGTGGCACCTGGTGGCTCAGTCAGTTAAGTGTCTGACTCTTGGTTTTGGCTCCGGTTATGACCTCACTGTTGGTGAGTTCGAGCCCCGCATTGGGCTCCGCACTGATGGCATGGAACCTGCTTCAGATTCTTTCTCTCTCTCCCTCTCACCCTGCCATTCCTCTACATGTGCCCCTTCTCTCTCTCAAATAAATAAATAAATAAACTTAAGAAAAAAAGAGATTCATAAAATTTGTTTGTTTTTGTGGCAGTTGCCACTCCAGCGTCCAAATAGGGAAACGTCTCCATATATTCTTTCATTCTATATTTGTTGAGTACTTTCTAAGTGCCAAGCACTCGGATCCATACCAGGCACTGGCAAACCAGACAGGCAAGGTCCTTGCCTTTGAGGAACTTCTAGCCCAATGGAGGGAGACAGAAACAAACACGATTTCAGATTGGCTTGGCGCATGGGCAGCTCCTGGGTCCACCCAGTGGGTAAGGGGGGGTCTGAGGTCCTTACTTTCCAGGTAGAAGTGGTTGTATGTATGAAGTAGCAGTTAGGTAGACAGACCCTTCAGACCAGATAAGATCAAAATGGGAAACTACTGATTTCAAATAAGTCCAAAGAAAGAAAGGCTTTTAGGGGAGGTCTTGCTTCCAATGATGTATTTCAGTTATTTCTTTGTGTTGCTGATTGGGAATCTTTTATAAGTGCTTTGCATTTGTAGAATGCTCTCTGGTTTTGCAGAGCCCTTTCATTTGGCCCTGAGGAAGGGCTGCACAGATATTATCCTGATTTCACAGATGATAAGACGGAGGCTCACACGACCTTCTAGCGTTCTCAGCTAGCTTAAGTGTGACTGCAGCCAGGCCTTCCCCTTTCCTGCTCAACACTATGGTCCTCACTTCTCTTCCACCTGTCTCGTTGCCATCTTTGTCCTCTGGCACAAAGTCCCTTGCTACTGCGGGTCTGATTGGGAATAGCCAGGATATTTTGGTTGGGACACAGAGCCTTCTTCCCGACATACACACACTCTTAGAAAGTGCATACCCTCCATATTTGCTAGCATCGTTGATCAAAAATTATGATTTTTAAACCTTCCTCTTCCTGACTCAGAGACAATTGAAGAAAAGAACCAAATTTCCAGTGGGACATTTTCTTTCCAGGCAGGGATGGTCATACAAAGCAATCCAGAGAGGACACTACAAACTTAGTTATTGTTTTGCATCAAACATCAGAAGCAGGAACACTGATGCCGTATTAATGGCAGCAACCTCTGAACTTATAACAGTAACAGTCTTGGCCTTCCATGACCCATTTGCCTGATTCATCCATCCCCATAAAAAATTGATTAATTAAAGGAGAAGAGTACAGAAACCACACACAGATAAACCTTTATTGTAATAATATGGCCTCTACTTATGAAAGGTAACATTTCGAAGCAATTGTAAACTAGGCATTTTTCAGCAGAAGTCTCCCATTCCACCTGGAGGGGTTCTGAGAAGAGTGAGCCTGGAGAATGATTATCTGTTTCATAAGAGTGTATTTTTCTCAAGCTTTCAGGAGAGTCATCTTTGAAAAACTCATAAGCAGAAAGTTAATGTGTAATAAGCTGATGGTGATAAAACAGATTTTATTACTTTTGTTGTTTTGGTTGTCTCTTTTCTTCTTTTTTGAAAGAGCTCAATAACCACACTGGATGTTAACAATCCATTAGCTCTAGAGGGAACCTTTTTAGTTCCCGGAAAACTCATTTTACCTCCCAAATCTGAACCTGCAAACACAAAAGCTCTTTGTCTTATGAAAAGGATTAGTATTAGTTGTTTCCACAAGATTAGTCTCATTGATCTGAAGCAACTGTGCTTCTAAAAAATGTAGGACATTATCAATTTTAACCATTTGTCCAGGAAGCTACGCTTAAACTAATGTTATTTGTCCAGCTGGGAATACTGACCAAGAGGGAGAAGATCAAAGGGCCTGGCGATTGTGTAACACCCAAGATCTGTACTGGATGTCAGTCAGGCCTGGAGCACATGGGCCTGATTGCAAATGCCTTTGGGATTCTGATAAGTGGAAGGCAGGGCTATCTGTAATGGCCACAATCCACTTTAAGGATTCCTAGGATCTCTTTTTAGGTCATTCTGTAGTTATGCTTAGTTTTCCGCATGGTGAGCACACAGAAAGCACAAGATGAAAACCCTAACATGCAGTTTGCAGCAATGGGCCCCTTGGGATTGTCTTTTTTTTTTAAAAAAGCACATAAAAAGGGGTGTGGGAGGAGACCTGTGGAACTGTGTGTGACCCCCCTCGCTGGGCCTGCCTCCCCGCTCTCCAGGGAGGAAGGCTGGGCTGCTATATCCCCACTCCTGCCCCTGCCTCCTCACTGTAATGGCAGGAAGGCCATGGAGAGCACAGGAAAAGACACTCAGCAGGGGAAACAGTCCTCAGGAGAGCAGGGAAAGCAAGAGGCTGGGGATGGGAGGGCTGGGACAGGAAGAGAAAACACACAATGGCTCCGCAAGGAAGGACAAATGGCAAGAACAGAAAGATACATCAATGAAAATAAACATAATGTCAATATAAAACCCACAGGGGTCATTTACTTGAGAAAAGGAAGGCTAAGGAGGCAACTGAAAGTAGAACAGTGTAAAAGTGCCAGGCAGTGAGGGGACCCTACACCTTCCCCAGCAGGGCGGCTGGCAGGAGAATCCATTCCAACCAGGCACCTCCGAGCTGGCCCGGAATGACGCCCGGCCTGGCTGGGATGCTTGGGAAGGAGCTTGCAGGGAGGTGAGAGGGAAGGGATGGTAGAGAACCTGCCGGCATGCCCCTTCCCTTTCTGAGTTTGAGAGCTTCTCAGAGAACGTTAAAGGCTGACAGCTAAATTTAATCAGGTTAAATCACCGAAATGATGAAGATGTTCTTATGCAATACAAATGGAGAGGGAATCTGCCAGCGCTTTCCCTACAAGGTAATGTCGCAGGCTCATCAGAGCAGCCCCACAGTTTGGAAATGTTTCGGAGTAAGTAAGGGGAGGCAGGAAATGTGAACGTCTGCTTCACCGCCAGGGTCTTCTGGGGACTGGAGTCCTGTAGGTTAAACAGGCGGGGGCCACAGCAGGTGTTCTGCGTGGAGAATGCTCACTGGCTCTCCATTCAGCAAAAATCTTCACACAAGGCAACCTCACAACATTCTATTTTAAGACAGCTGTTTCTCCTTGGGGACTCCATACATTTTTTATGGAAAAAGAGCCGGCATAAACCATACAACCAGGGACGTGGACTGAACGACACATTAGTCTGTTTCAGGAGAGTTTGGCAATCTGATTTCGTGCCATTTCAGTCATTTTAGAACGTATACAGGTCCCGTTCTGGTTCAGACTGGCTTACCACGTGATGTGTGGTCTTTAAAAACCAGTGCAAAGTTGGGGTGCCTGGGTGGCTCGGTCAGTTAAGCCTCCGACTTTTGATCTCCACTCAGGTCATGATCTCACTGTTGGTGATTTCAAGCACTGGCAGCTTTCCTCTAGAGTCATCCTTTCCCAAATCCATAAGCCTTGTCAACCCCTGAGAAAAACATCAGATAAACTCTATGGTAAACATCCTATAAATTACCTAACCAGTAATCCTCAAACTGTCAAGGTCATCAAAAACAAAGAAAGCCTGAGAAACTGTTAGAGTCTAGAGGAGCCACAAGAGACATGACAATTAGGGGCGCCTGGGTGGCTGAGTGGTTAGCGTCCAGCTTCAGCTCAGGTCATGATCTCGTGGCTCACAAGTTTGAGCCCCAAGTTGGGCTCTGTGCTGACAGCTCGGAACCTGGAGCCTGCTTTCAGGTTTTGTGTCTTCCTCTCTCTCTCTGCCTCTCCCCTGCTTGCACTCTGTCTGTCTGTCTGTCTCTCTCTGTCTCAAATATAAATAAAAACATTAAGGAAAAAAAAGAAGAGACATGACAACTAAAGTAGTGTGGTGTCCTGGAGAGGATCCCAGGACTAGAAAGGGCATTAGGTAAAAACGAAAGGAATAAGTATGAGCCTTAGTAAATAATGATGGTTCCGTAGTTGTGACAAATATGCAATGCTGGTGTAAGATATTAACAACAGGGAAAACCAGGTAGTGGATATATATGGGAACTCGATGTACTGTTTTCACGATTTTTCTAGAATTCTAAATGTATTCTAAAATTGAATGTTTACTAAAAAATAAATGTTAAAAGTTAAAAGTCAGAGATCATGGTTCAGTAAAACCAGTCGTTTGAATCCATTTCAGATTTCTGCTTCTGGTTGGCTTAAACTCCTATTCCCAGTGTCCTATTACCACTGACATTTGACCAAGAGGAAAGTTGAAACATAAAGACAGGACTGAACACAAGGTGAGGGGCCTCTAGAACTCATCTGTTTGCGCTTCCATTCAAGCACGTGGCTTATGGGACGCATCCAACTACCTCCTACAAGGATATTGGGCTATAAAGGAGTTTCAGGAGAAACCTTTTTAAGCATCTATGTCTTTCAATAGGATATTTTGGAATCCTAAGGAATGATTTTATAATGGTCGAATTTCCAAAACATGAACCACTTGGTTGGAGATCAAGAATGGCTCCATTGGTCCTTAAGCCCTTTGTACTCACTAGGCCAGCCACTACTCAAATGACACAGGTCAGCCAGTTGGGATCAGGGCAGTAGCCATAAATCCGGATTCCTAAGGTCATGAGTTCCTGGAGTCCATCAGGGATAACGTGACTTCTCATCTTGCTACGTGCTATACAGTCAGAGACGGAGTGAGTTCTGGAGTCCACGACAGCAGGAGACTGGAGTCAACCTCGCAGAGACAACCTGTACCTTGCTTTTTGGTCTTTAATAACCTGAGATGTTGGTGACAGCTATCTAACCAATTTCTGCAACTGCCACCATGAGAACATGACTGACTTTGGACTCATAAAATCCTGAGTTCAAGTCCCTACATCCAAGTTGGCCACTTCCTAGCTTTGTGGTTCAGGTTGCACTACTTAATCTCACTGATCTTCAGGTTTTTCATTAGGAACAACAAGGCTGATCATTATCCCGCTTTGAAGGATTGCTGTGCGAGTTAACCACATGCAGTGTGTGACGGCCCCTTGCCCAAAGTCTGAGACATAGCAGGTGCTGACCAAATATGCTTTTCCCTCCCCTTCCCTGCCTTTCTCACACAGCCAGGACAATGGGGACAGGCACAGCCTGGACGGCTCAGCCCCTTCCACAAATGGCTCTCTCTGTTCTCACAAGATTAGCATTTCTAATAGGATCAGGAATTTTGCTAATTCATTGATCATTAATCCTGAGGTGTGCAAATAATCTCTTCTGGTTTGTGCAAATCCAAGCAAATGCTTTCTTAGGGTGTACATTTAATTTTTTAAATTTTATTTATCTTGAGAGAGAGAGAAAGGAAGAGAGAATTCGTAAGTGGGCTCCATTGTTAGTGCAGAGCCCAACACGGGGCTCAGTCCCATGAACCATGAGACCATGACCTGGGCCGAAATCAAGAGTTGGAAATTTAACTGACAGAACCACCCAGATGCCCCAAGGTGTACATTTATTTATTATTATTTTGCTGTTATTCAGTGTGAAGGTCAAGTTTTATCTCACCAGAAATTGTCGGGGCAGATCTCTTGCTGGACAATGAAAGTTCACTGAATCCAGGAGCTACGCAAAATAGACACACAGAAAAAAGATTGTTTAAGCCAAGACAGGACACATTGCAACAAACGTTGCCCTGTTTCGCCGGTAGAGTTGTGGGAACAAATCAGTAAGAAGTAAGGCGCCCAGGAAGGCTGAGAGTAGTGGGGAAAAAGAAGCCAAACTATCTATCTATTTAAAATAAGTTAACAAAATAAAACGAAGTAAAACAAATCGAAACGCGAGTAGCCAGCCAGGGTTAATGAGAAGAGAACCCTCAATACAGAGACAATCTGAAGGTGCAAAGGCTGGAGAAAGTTTTGATCTGAAACCCTGATAGGGGCTCAGAAGGGAAAGTTCTCCCAACATACAGGCTATTTATATTCCTGAATGGCGGCCGCCTTCCCAGCCTTCCGGGTCCATGTTTCTGTCATACCAAGGGTAGAAGTGTGCAAGGCACACTTCCAGGCCTGTCTTCTCTGCAGCATGGTCTCCTGCATCATGCAGTTTACATCTAACCAATATAAGAAAGCTTCCGTGTCTTTCTAAAATGAACCAGCATTTAAAAAATCAGACTTCTGGTATTTTTATTTCTCGTGGTCTGCATTATATCATGACAGTGACAGCGTTCAAAAAGGCCATCCTTTAGACCACACATGATCTTGAGGGACTCCACAGAGATGTTTTTAATTTGACCCAAATGGGTCTTCTGAACCCTTGAGGGAGGGAGGGCACGGATTTTAACGGTTTTACTGCCAAGTGCCCTTGCTGTGTTATTTTAGAAAACTTTTTAATTACACGTGGATGGTGAAAAAACTTGACAGTGAGGACTAGCTAAATAAATATCACCCATTATCTCATTAACTAATGATAATGCTATCATTGCTATTTTCCTTTTCTTTTAAAACTGTGTTTACAAAAAATGTTTACATTTGTAAAATAAAAGTTTAATAAAACATGTGAAAAAGGAAAAAAAGCATCTACCATTGTTCAACCTTAACTACTATTAGAATTGTGGTATTTTTTCCAGGTACTGTTTCCCTCTCTATGAAGGCCATTCTTTTTTTACCATGGTAACATCTGTGCCACCTGTATACAAACTCTCTGCACAATTTAGTACTGTGACATTTTCGCCTGACATTGTCACAGGTTTTTCAAGATTACAAGGTTTCTCTTCATCTTTATTTCTAAAGTCACCATAATGTCACAGACTAGTTGTGCTGTTGCTTATACTTATCTATTTCTCTATAGTTTGAACATACATATAGTTGTTTCTAGATTTTGTTGTTAAAAGTACCACTGTGTCAAAGTAGTACCAGCATATTATATTTTTCTTTTTTCTTTTAAGTTTCTTTATTTTATTTTGAGAGAGAGACAATATGCAAGCAGCAGAGGGCCAGAGAGAAAGAGAGAGAGAGAATCTCAAGCAGGCTCCTCACCATTAGCACAGAGCCTGACATGGGGCTCAGTTCCACAAACCATGAGATCATGACCTGAAACTGAAATCAAGAGTCGGACACTTAACCAACTGAGCCACCCAGGGGCTCCAGTAACTATATTAAGAAAAAAAATTTTGTTTTTAGATCCTGGAAACAGTATGATTTTGTTACTTCAGCTGTTTCTTTTTCTTTTTTTTTAAATTAAAAACATTTTTTAAGTTTTTTTATTTTGAGAGAGAAAGAGTGAAGGCAGGAGAGAAGCAGAGATGGAGGGAAAAATCTCAAGCTTGGGCTCGGACTCGGGCTTGGACTCAAGAAACTGTGAGATCATGACCTGAGCGGAAACCAAGAACCACGGGTCGGATGCTCAGCCCACTGAGCCGTCCAGGCACCCCACCTCAGTTGTTGCTATTTACATAACAGACATGTATTGAGCTCAGGGTGCCGGGATACCAGAGTGAATGAGCTATGGGCCCTGTGCTCAGGAGACTGCGGTGGAGACAGGATATAGTGGAGACAGATGCTTATACAACATATTTTGGTTCACCTTGAGAAGTACAATAACAGAGGTAAGTGCCAAGTTCTATGAGCTAATGCCTAAAACATGACTTGCACGGTACCCAGCACACAGTAAATGCTCAATAACAAAATGACAACAATGACGATGATTGTGGCCACCCATTTCGGATAGAACCATTTAAATGCTGCTTTCCATGATTCACATTTATAGAAAAATAAATAAAAGCAAGACAGTAACAGAAAGTGCTCCTTGAACTATAAAACTTAATGGTAGCCCATATATGCCCAGGCTATGCTGGCAAATAGCAAAGCTTATCACAGTCTTTCTAATTGCCAAACACAGTTCCCCAGAGAGCAGAAGCTCCTTCCGTAGCAATGTTCTAATGCCTTGATGTCATCCTAGCTTGAAAGCTGTCGCCTGCATTGACTTTGCTCTCCTGAATATGACACGGGTCAGACAGAGCTATTTTCAAAGAGGTCAAGTTAGTACTTTTATTTCTTTAAAACATTATATGATATATATATACACATAACATATGTATTTTACATATAATATATTTAAAAAAATCAAACTTTGGCAAATCAAGGCAGGTAGGAGAACTCTAAAATTTTCCATAGATGGGATTTTTTTTTTCATTTAATTTCTGATTCCCATCATTGCCTTTAGCAGCCAGGTTGGCTGACCTGAACAATGGTTAATGTTTAAAAAGGTACAGCCTGTTCTGGTTCACAACCCTGCTCATTTCCTCTTCCTGATGGTGCTGTTGTGATTGCAGGACTCGAGTAAGGCTTTCACGACAGGAGAATACATGAGAAATGACGCTCTTCTCACAGCAAGTGGGAGATTAAGGTTGCTTGAAGATAATGTGTGGCCTTAAGGAAAAACTTGACTTGGCTTGGACGTCTGTGGGGATAGGTTTACTGTAGTACGTGGAAGTCGTCCACAGCCACCACTGAAATATGCATAAGGATTCCCGACAGGAAATGAAGGAAATGCTGCATTAAACTGAAAGCACAGTGGGATTTAAATAAGCCGAATATAGACTCTCTGGTGAGAATTTGATCAGGGCACCGCTGGCATTGGCTCACTCTCTCATCTGTAGTAGCAAAAAGAATTACATGATCTGCCCATCAAATCCAGAACACAAAGTGTTTTCAAGTCCTCCAAGTATCCTTCTCTTTCGTTTATTGATCCTATGCTTGCTAATGCCCTGTACGACATTCTATGAGAACAGCACAGGGCAGCTACTGACATTTCCCGTAAATGATGTGCTCAGTCTTCTTCCTACCAATCCAATTAGTTCCACACCCTTAAAATCTTACTCAACACTCAGCTCCTCTGAGAAGCACTCCCTGATCACCCTGTCGTTCCTCCTCGTCTTTGCAGAGCCTCAGCCATTGTCTGTCCACTGATTTGCTCCCTGATTATTGCTGGGCATTTAGTATGCTCAGCATTAGGCTCAGTCCTGTGGCCACATGACGAGCAAGGCCACGGTCACTGCCCTCATGGAGGTCACAGTCCACACACACAAAATATAGCTGAATACAATGTGATAAGGGCAGTGGCTAGGACAGGCACGTGAAAGCATAAAGACATTCATCTTCTGGGGTGTCAGAGGGTTTCCCGGAAGAGCTGATGTTAGAGTCGGATCTCCTGCGATATGTAGAATTTGCTCAGGTAAAGGAGGATGGGGAGAAGCAAGAGGAGGGCAGGCCAAAGACACGCAGGACAGGTCCTGTATGCCGTGTTGTGCATGCATATATTAGTAATCTCCTTGCTGATGAGACGTCCTCTGAATTCGGGTTCTTTTTGTACAATTGAATTATAAGCTCTTCTAGAGACCATAGTTTCTACTACTTTTGCCTTCTTGCCCATTGGTTTGCTCTTGGCTCTAGTGTTTTCTAAAACACTAAGGAGTGTTTGTAAAGAGTGTGCTCCGCCATCCTGGGCAACACTGCCAACTCGCTGGTCACCTGCGCATTCTGTACGCCAGCGCTAGCAGGACTGTGTGGTCACAGAAAGATGCAGCAGGCTCGTGGGGCGCCTGCGTGGTTCAGTCAGTTAAGCATCCGACTTTGGCTCAGGTCATGATCTCATGCTTGCTGGGTTCGAGCCCGGCGTAGGGCTCTGTGCTGACAGCTCAGAGTCTGGAGCCTGCTTCGGATTCTGTGCCCCTCCTTTGCTGGCACTCTGTCTTGCTCTCTCTCTCTCAAAAATAAATAGGAGCGCCTGGGTAGCTCAGTCGGTTAAGCGTCCAACTTTGGCTCAGGTCATGATCTCATGGTTTGTGCGTTCATGCCGCACATCAGGCTCTGTGCTGACAGCTAGCTCAGAGCCTGGAGCCTGCTTCAGATTTTGTATCTCCCTCTCTCTCTGACCCTCCCCTGCTTACACTGTCTCTCTCTGTGTCTCAAAAGTAAATAAAAAACATCAAAAAAAATTTTAATTAAATAAACATTAAAAAAATTTAAAAAAGAAAGATGCATCAGGCTCTCAGCTGCAACCTGAGACCTAGGAAGACGTGCATGTCTTTGACTCAAAGCAAGTACGTGCTGCTTCCATGGCAGAACCGTCCAAACTGCTTACCCCGAAATTCCACAGTCTTCGTTAAATGCCTAACTCTTTCTGCTATTTTGTATTCTTAGCCTTTGTGATAATTTATATTTTATATTCAAAAGCTCTGCCCCAATAATTCTATTATAATTTCCTTGGACAATTAAAAAAAATGTACTAGGGGGAGGGGGAGGGAGGAAGGGGGGTGATGGTCATGGAAGAGGGCACTTGTGGGGAAGAGCACTGGGTGTTATATGGAAACCAATTTGACAATAAACTATATATGAAGTTAAAAAAATGTACTGAGCAAGTATGGAATAGAAGTTTTAATCATCCTATGGAAACAAAGCAACCGTTGTTTAAACATAGGATCTTTAAAGCCCCCTTTTATTTTTTTTAAAATTTTTAAAAATGTTTTATTTATTTTTGATACAGAGAGAGACAGAGCACGAGAGGGGGAGGGGCAGAGAGAGAAGGAGACACAGAACCGGAAGCAGGCTCCAGGCTCTGAGCTGGCTGTAAGCACAGAGCCCGACACGGGCTCAAACCCACAAATGTGAGATCTGACCTGAGCCAAAGTTGGAGGGTTAACTGACTGAGCCACCCAGGCACCCCAAAAGCCCCCTTTTATTGATATGATTGCTGGCTATCTCAAAAATTCCAAATGACGGGTGGTTGTGTTGTCTCTTGCTTGGTCCTTTTGATTTCATCTCAAGCTAGAAATAGGAGGCAGACAGGCCAGCATCTTACAAACCTCTGAGAGCTCTGTGGAGTCCCTCTCTGTCACAGGGGCAGACTGCCGCCTACGACTGAGATGGAGGTGCGGGCCGTGTGCACTGCTCTGCCTTCGTGTTTGGCCTCTAGGTAAAAAGACCTCCACATTCCCAGACTGCAAAATTGCCTTCGTTCATGGATGGGTAACTCCTAACCCCTTTTCCCACTGCCTGGGGTCAGGGGTGGAGGAGAGACGAGAGGCAGAGTAACAACTACAGGGTAAACTCAGTAGAAAAAAAAAATGGAGAGAGAAAGCACCAAACAAGTTTTACAGGCTTTGCTGCTCCAGAGCTGTCATTTCAAGGTTATGACTTTAGAATGAGGCAGCTTTCCACCTGAACACTCCCGAATGGAAACAGCCAGGATCTAGCTTGCCTCTGGGGAGAAAAAAGAAAATTCCTGGAGTTTGGAGCCAGGTGGAGAGTTTTGGCCACTAAAACCAGAGTTTTTGGAATGGCCAAATGATACTTGGAAACCATTGTTTCTGACGGCTCGCTAGCAAGGCCCACGTCATATAGTGCGAAAATTAAACTAATGGCCTGTTTAAAATTCTCCAGCCAGACGTTCCAAAGCCAGGTGATCTTCTAACGAGCCGACACTTCATGCAGGAGACGGTTAAATAAAGCCACGTGCCAGCCAAGGCCTGGGTCAGCGATGGGGAGAAAGGCAGACAGTATTTCCTATCTAGTTAAACTTTGCAGCACCCAGCACAAGCCATCCACTTCAAACCCGTTAGAACTTGTCTGTGAGGGGCGCCTGGGTGACTCGATTGGTTAAGCATCCGACTCTTGATTTTGGCTTGGATCACAATCTCATGTTGGTGAGGTTGAGTTCCCACCTCGAGCTCTGCGCTATCAGCATGGAGCCTGTTTGGGATTCTTTCTCAACCTCTCTCTCTGCCCCTCCCCTGCGCGCTCTCTCAAATAAATTACTAAAACTTAAAAAGAATCTGTATGTGAACACTCTGGCAAAGCAAATCATGCTTCCTGATTGGTTTTTGCTCCAAGCCTCAGTGTCCTTATTAGTATAGTAGAGATGTTAACACCTAACTCAAAAACACAGTTATAAGACTGCACGGGATAAGATTTCCAAGCCCTTCCCTCCCCTAGGCCTCTCCAGGTACCTAGAGGTGATTTGCTTCTATCTTTTCTCCTACTATTCTGACTCCTACTGCTTTTGCCCTCTTGGCAGTTGATTACATAACAAACTCAGGGCACTTCTTTATCTTTTCTCTCCTGGAAGGGTCTGAAAACTCACTGGGGACAGGAACCGAGTCGTATGCACTTCCCACCGAGGACAGCACCACATAGATAGACGGTAGGTGCCTGACAGATACGCTTCTGTTCCCGTAATGAGTTGCTTCACTCTTGTGTGACTTTTCCTCCCTTTAATAACATGCAAAGGCTGGCGAAGATGAGGAGAACAAAGGCAAGAAAAATGTAGATAAAATTAAATTTCCTTACAACTTGCAGCCCATTGATGAATACCTCAGACCTGAGGGGTGGAATATTCCTCAAGGGACCATGGCCGCCCTCATGTTAATGCTTCGCTAGAGACTGAAAACAACCTGAGCCTGACAGTAGCCAGACCTCCAGGATTAGCACACGGAAATCCCTTTAGAGGTTCTGTTATCTCCACCCACCTCCCCCACACTGAAAAATACAGAAGCAATTGCACCCTACAGTCCCCGTGCAGCTCTTTCTGCCCATGGCTATTACCCCTGTGCTATAATACAAACACCTTTTTGCACCCTAAAACGACTCAAGAATTCTTTCTTAACTGTTGTGCTCACAACCCCGCATCCGTGGGAAAGCATAAAATGATTTCCAATACTTCTACCACCTTCCCCCACATTTAAAGACAACAGGGCAACAGAAATGTAACTGGAAGGAGAAAAGTATTTCTTAACATGTGTTGATTTACTTAGAGGGCAATGCCTGTATTCCCCAACCAGGACAGAATTACCAGAAAATTCCTTTAAGTTCAGTCCCAGCAAAATGTAAGTTCAAAGCAATTATCTGGCCAAAAGGACATTTTACAGATAACTCCACAGCTTTGCTGGCTAATCTTTTGCAAACTACCAGCACCCTTGCAGCTAGCCACCTTATTGATAGCATCCACCCCCAGGGAGGAAATGCCTGAGGACACTTGGACTTCTACAGACAGATGACTCCTACAGACGGACAGAAGGACTTTCGAGATTCCCACATCTTTCATTTCACAGATGAGCAAGCAGAAGCCAGAGAAGTTACGTTTTGCCCAAGATCATAGGCTAGCTGGAGGTAGAGCCAGATAAAAAAACTCCTGGCCAGTGGTTTCTGGCCCAATTCATTTGTTCAATAAACATTGATTAAATGTCTATGATGTGCTTTATATGTCGGAGATACAGACGTGCATGACACGATCCTCATACTCAGGGGTCATACAGTCTAAGAAGGGAGGAGAGACAAGAGAAACAGCCAATTATGCAAAAATGGAGTAATGGATGTAAGCAGGCCTGGGAGGGCTAGGCGAGAAGAGTGAGACACTCAGCTGGGGCTCAAAATTAAAGGAACCCCAAAACTTCAGTAACCAAGATAAAGACTATTATCATGCTGCAGATAGTATCATTATGACTCCAATATGGCTTAACAAGGCGCCATTGCTGTTTCTCTATTTATCATGTTAATATTTTGTTCAATGTGTATTTTTGGCTTTAGTGGTGATTGTTTAAAATACTAAATTAAAATATTCTTTATTTTGATGACTGAGTTTTTCTGGTGCCCCCCTCTGAAATTCTGCACTTTAAGCAAGAGCCGCACTCTAGACCCCTGGGAGTCTAACAGAGGCTGAGTGGGGAAGGGGGAAAAGGAAGGTCCTATAGGGGAGTTCCAGCAGAGGTACAGGTTTTCAGATTCTGCTTCCTTAAGACCTACATGTTCAAAAAGAGCCCCATCAGGGGAGAGGTAGGGCATTTTCAACCCGAGCAGCTCAGCTTGGACCTGTTCTGTTTGCTAACATTTTGTGTAAGGGCTTATCAAATTCGAATTTGGTAGAAAGGGATTCTTAGGTCTAAAAGTTGAGAAGTTCAGGGGGCACCTGGGTGGCTCAGTTGGTTGAGCGTCTAACTTCAGCTCAGGCCATGATCTCACAGTTTGTGAGTTCGAGCCGCACATCAGGCTCTGTGCTGACAGATCAGAGCCTGGAGACTGCTTCGGATTCTCTCTCTCCCTCTTTCTCTGCCCCTCCCCTGCCTGTGTGCTCCCCCCTCTCAAAAATAAATACAAAACATTAAAAAATTAAAAATATATAAAATAAATAAAGTAAAATAAAATACTTCAGTATAGGTCCTTTGTGTGGGGGGCATTAACACTAATCCACAATGCAAGGGGTGATTAATTGCGTGTGGAGAGTCTGAATCTAAATCAACACCTTATGGTTAGTTCTAGCACAGAGAGAATACTTAAATGAATCAATACTTACAGGTAGTTAATTGACATAAGAATGTTAGAAACACTGCTTATGGTGAAATTGTGAGTTAGCAGTGGTGAAACAAGACCCACTGACCTTGCACGGGCCACATGCTCATGGATTCAACAGTCCACACCCACTCAGATCTGAGTCTTTTAGCCCTGGGTCCCTCCACTCCATGGAGGACCCTCTTGCCTAATCTAACTCAGATGTCACATATACAACCCTGCTAGGCATATGTCAGCAACTCTACTTAAAATAAGATGGTTTTCTGGTAAGATGCTGGTTGAAACGCAAAGTAGCAGAGTGGGAGCTGTCCAAAGCCATGCCTGCCTGCTTGCTGGCTAAAATGTGTGCGTATGTTTATTTGTTTGTTTATATAAACTCAATGTGGGGCTTGAACTCATGACCACTGAGATGGGGCGTCCCACACTCTCCCTACTAAGCCAGCAGGAGGCCGCTGTGTGCATATGTCTGACTTATTTGTTCTGAGAATTGCTTGGATCATGATATACTAACTGGTTTGGATCGAATCATGCCCATTGGCTTGTTAGAAGAAACTAAAATTTACCAGGAAGTACTTCATAATCTCCATTGACCAGATTGATTTAGGCCATTTGCTACAAATAAAAATAATCATATCATCTGATATATGTAATGCACATTTTCTCAGTAGTATAAAAGATGGATGTAAAAACATATTTAGAGAATTTTACTACTTTTCTGACCTGATGTACATAATTATAGGTTTAAAACAATTTTTTAATGTTTACTTATTTTTGAGAGATAGAGTGCATGTGGGGGAGGAGCAGAGAGAGAGGGAGACAGGATCTGAAGCAGGCTCCAGGTCCTGAGCTGTCAGCATAGAGCCCAACGTGGGGCTTGAACCCATGAACTGTGAGATCATGACTCCAGCTGAAGTCAGATGCCGAGCCACCCAGGCTCCCTGCATAATTGAAGTTTTAAAAGTGACATAGCTTTAAGACAACCCTCAGCCATTCCTCTCTTAACCAGATTGCTGTCCCAGACTCCTGCTCTGTCGGGATTCTGGCACTGCCCCTGCCCCCACCGGGGATTCTGCGTGCTCTCTAGAAGGCCATCTGCCTGGCTTCCACAATGAGCCACTCACCTTTGAAACAGCTGCTCCAGAATTCAAATTTTCAGCCCCAAGTTGGCATTTCTCTGATCCATTGGCAACTTCTGCACTATTAATGTTTGGATTATACTAGATAAATTTGGAGGTTAAAATTGATTCATGCAAATGGATGACTGAGTAAGCAACAAAAACATGACCTAGAATAATCTTACGGTTTGATATGGCAAAAACATGTTTTATAATCTATTTAACAGCAAACTTGATACTTCCTGAATGTGTCAACCATAACACACCCTTTTTTGTTAGCGGAGAGAATTGATTTTCATATTTTTCTTTTCATTCACAATCAAGGAAATTGTTAAATGAGAAAATCTGGTCGTCCTCAGTAATACACTTTCTTATGCTTTTCTTTTCATACTGTCTTTTTTTTTTTATCATCTTCTTGTGCAGGACTGGAGCAAAGACAACGCTCATACTTGGATTGGTGGAATTTAACTTCATTTATTATTTTAAATATACCTGCCTGGTTCTCACCAGAGAGCAAAATCAGTCCCAATAATGGGACAGATTGACATTATGTTCCTTTAGTATAAACACAGAGAGGAACAGAGCACCACTTACATGATACTCCTGGCAAAATGCATACACTATCACAAAGAAACATTATACAAACCCAAACTGAGGGAAATTCTACAAAACAGCTAGTGTGAGGTCTTTACGAATATCGAGGTCATAAAAGATAAGGAAAGATTGAAGAATAAGTAAATGTGACACATTATCCTGGATTGGATCCAGAAAAAGAAGAAACACATTTTTTTCTGTACATAACAGAACAACAGGTAAAATTTGAATGGGGCAGGTGGATTTCATGGTGATACTGAATAAATGTCAGCTTCCTCTTTTGGTGGCTGGACTATGGTTATGTAGGGAAATATCCTTGTCTTCTAGTAAATACACATTGACATTTCTAGTGGGAAATTTCTATTGTGACATTTCATGTCTGCCACTTTTAATTATTTCAAGAAAAGAGATGGGGGTAGAGAGAGATGATAGATGATAGAGGGATAGAAAATGGATGGATGGATGGATAGATAGCTGATAGTTAGGAAGGGATATATAAAAAATGATAGATATATAGATGTTGATAAAGCAAAAGTGACAAAATGTTAGCAATTGGGAAACTTGGGTTAAAAAAGTACATGGCTTGGTGTTCCTGGGGGGCTCAGTGGGTTAAGCGTCTAACTCTTGATTTCAGCTCAGATCATGATCCTATGGTTCGTGAGACCGCGCCGCACATCGGGCTTTGTGCTGAAAGTGCAGGACCTGCTTGGGATTATCTTTCTCCCTGTCTCCGAATAAATAAATAAAAACTTTAAAGAAAAGTAAAAGAAAGAAAGAAAGACAGAGAGACATCAGGACACCTGGCTGGCTCAGTTGGTGGAGAATGCAACTCTTGATCTCTGGGTAAATAAAACTCTTTTTTAAAAAAGTATATGGCTTCATATTATTTTCAACTTTTTTTTTTTGAGAGTGAGAGAGACAGAGCATGAGTAGGGAAGGAGCAGAGAGAGAGAGGGAGACACAGCATCTAAAGTAGACTCCAGGCTCTGAACTATCAGCACAGAGCCTGATGTGGGCTCAAACTCACAGACCGTGAGATCATGGCCTGAGCTGAAGTCGGATGCTTAACTGACTGAGCCACCCAGGCACCCCTATTTTCAACTTTTGAAATTATTTTAAAACAAAAAGTAAAGAAAAAAGAAATATTAATGAGTATTATAAAGCAACAACCATTAGGTTACTTACTATTCGTCTTTTAATTATTCTTTCAGGCTTTTTTTAAAATTCATGTATTTATCTTGAGATAGAGTGCACACGAGTGGGGGAGGGGCAGAGAGAGAGGGAGAGAGTGAGAATCCCAAACAGGCTCTACGCAGTCAGAGCACAGAGCCCAATGAAGGGCTCAACCTCACAAAACCATGAGATCATAACCTGAGCCAAAATCGAGTTGGACCTTTAACCAACTGTGCCAGCCTGGTGCCCCAACTTATCATTACTCTTAAAATACGAACGTACACTATCACCATAAAACAAATGGCAAATACCTACATCTATATTATTATATATAAGATACAGATGGACAGCGTCTATCTCTTTCTATCTATCTGGTACGTGTACACGTGTATGATCTGCCTGGCACCCTGCCGGTCTGCTGAGTCAGAAATAGGGGTGCTCCCAGAATGACGGCGACTCACGTCAGCCTTTCAGCAAGTCTAGTGAGTGCCAGGAGCTCCTGGGTAGGTCTGGGAAGGAAGAAGTTCTGCTTCCTGTTTTTTCTCGCATCGTCTTTCACTCACTAAGGTGTAGGCACCTGATAATGAATGACTCAGGAGAGCTTCCCAAACAGTGTTCTAGAAACACTAATGTGCTCTCAGAAAACAAAACCAAAAGTCCATCTGCTCTTTGGGCTGAAGAAATTAATATAATGCTTCCTATACTAGCTCCTTCCTGGACATTATTTATTATTCAAATAGGTTTTTTTATCGGGGGGGCCACTTGGGTGGTTCAGTTGGGCTCAGGTCATGATCTCACAGTTCGTGGGTTTGAGCCCTGCGTTGGGCTCTGTGCTGACAGCTCAGAGCCTGGAGCCTGCTTCTGATTCTGTGTGTGTGTCTCTCTCTCTGCCCCTGCCCCACTAGTACTCTCTCTATCAAAAATAAGTAAAACATTAAAAAAAAAATAAAAATAAATAGGGTTTTTTGAAGTATAGTTGACTAACTTCCTAGACATTCATAATAGGAATTAGTTTATAAGTGTTTGACAAATGATTGCCTTTTGTGTGATTGGAAATTTTGCAAACGTTTTTGGCCATGGAAAGCTTTCCCTTCGTCTTAACGGTCATCACAGAACATCCAGGGACACTTGCGTCTCTCCTGGCTTCCTTACTCCCCAAGGGAGTGAACACCATTCAGGATGCTGAAGGGAACTGCCTAACGGTGGCTGGGCCTCAGGCACTGCCCAGTCAGGACTTGGCACAGGACATCTGTGGTTCTCACAGCTCTGCCTTCTTGCGTCTGTCCCTTTTATCACAGGGTGACTTCCCTTGGGTGGTTTATGTGATTTCAAGACACCATGGGTGGCCTCTGGGCCTGATGGTCCTCCCTTCACAGTCAGGCAAAGAACGGATCAGACTTGTCCTGCTCAGCTGGCCCCAATCTGTCACCAGATCTAGGGAAACCAGCCAGGGCTCACCCCGTGGCTGCCAGGGTCCCTCTCAGACCTGGTGGCTGCACAAAAGATAGGTGGATAGGATGGATGTTTGGTGGAGGGTACCAGAATGTTCTCCACAAAGTGGAATCTATTTGTAATTTATTTAGTTATTTATTTAAATACTTACTTAGAGAGAGCACTAGTGAGAGAGGGGCTGAGAGAGACAGAGAGAGAGAGAGAAAGAAAGAGAGAAAGAACCCTAAGCAGGCTCAATGCTGTCAGTGCAGAGACTGGTGTGGGGCTCGAACTCAGGAACCGTGAGATCATGATCTGAGCCAAAATCGAGAGTCAGACACCCGGCTGACGGAGCCACACAGGCAGCACCGCAAAGTGGAATTTAAACAGCAGAGAGCTGAGGGCATTGCACCTGGCTCAGGTGCACCTCTCCTTACACCCGGCCTCCCAGAGGCTCGCCGGCGCCTCAGCCTGTCCCCGGGGCCAGAGGAAGGGGCCGCTGTGTGCCAGGCCTCCCCACCCCCACCCCCCGGCCCCCAGGCTGGAGTACCGAGGGCCACGGCAGACATGCCGCCCCCGTCGCTGCTCACCAAGGAAAGGACAAGCATGCCAGTGCTTTGAGCTGCCTTGTTTTCTCTTTTCTTCCTTTATTCCTGTGCGTTCCCACAATTGAACTTGTCTTTCTCTTTGGTGCCACCCAGACTTCCGCCAGCCCTGGCATCTATGAGCACAGCTCTTCAGGACACCTCTGCAAAGACCACTGAACACAGATTGCTCGCCCGTCCCACCCCACCCTGCACGCTGAATTCCAAAGGTTATTTTCTTTAAGCCTTCATCTCGACCTTTTGCCTCATAATTCTGAAGTAAAATCCTTCTCGGGACAGGTCCTCACAAAGTGCTAAGAACTAAACAATGAGTCATTATTCCACCAGCAGTGGTTTCCAAACAGCACCGGCGAAGTCGAGTGTGTGGACGTCACAGAGAAGGGCTGAGCCGGCTGCAGCGAAGCCTGTGTGGGAGGTGAGTATCTGAGCTTCAGCCTGAGCTCCTGCAGCCGAGGACCAGGAAATCCACACAGGTCAAGTTTGCCTTCTTGCGAAATAGTTCCTGTCACATAGGTGCTTTCATAGAACTCTAGCGGGCTTCGAAGGTGGGCCGCCCCTCATTCATCACCCCAGGGACGAGACACAACGTCTAGGGCTCAGCCCTGCTCACTGTGCCCAGTGCCTGACTCACAACAGATGCTCAGTTAGGCGTTATCTCTCCCCTTCCTTCTGCCTATTTCTTCCTGGCCCCAAAGCACCGCCCCAGAAGAAAAGATACAAGAAATCACTGAAGATTAATGTAGCAACTTACTCCCACAGCTGCTCTCCTGTTGCCCTTCTCAAAATCATCAACCTCGTATAATTAAGTCACCACCTAATTCATCTGATAAACTACACACACACACACACACACACACACACACACACACACTTTTAATGTGAGATCTTGGACAGCTCAATTCAAAATGGTGACAAGAGCTGAGAACCTCGGGCTTTCTCCTCACCATCAAGTGCTTGCTCCTCTTTAAAGTCAACCCAAAAGGTGAACTGAGTTTGAGTTTTTAGGGTCCGTTTGGGGTACAAGTGACCCTGTAAAGCCCACAGTTTGCCAGATATCTGCTTCAGAGCAGAGTCAGAGCCTTGCAATTCTGAGAGTCTCTTGAGGCTCAAAATTCTTCAAGGCCACCTGAGACATAGGAGACTCCTCTGGTCCCAGAATTCCGTCCGCATTTACCAGTTCAGCTGATGCAAACCACAGGTTCATAGAGTCTCAGGGTGGGAGATGGTCTTCAATGTGCTAGTCTCTATTCTAAGCTACAAATTCCCTGCCAAGTGGCAATCTAGCCTTCTCTAAAACATCTCCAGGAGCACCTAGGTGGCTCAGTCGGTTGAGCATCTGACTTTGGCTCAGGTCATGATCTCATGGATCATGAGTTCGAGCCCCACCTCAGGCTCTGTGCTGACAGCTGAGAGCCTGGCGCCTGCTTCCAGTTCTGTGTCTCTATCTCTCTGCTCCTACCCCACTTGCGCGCACGCTCTCTCTCTCTTTCTCAAAAATAAATGAAAACATTAAAAAACTTAAAAGATACATCTCCAGAAGGAACTACTCTATTTCTAAAGGAAGTCCATTTTGCTTTCAGGTAGTACTAATTGTATGAAAGTATTCCTTAGATCCGGCGAAAGTCTACTTTTCTATAGTTTCTACCTCCTTCTACTTCCTGAAATTAAAAAAAAAAATGTTAATGTTTTCATTTTTGAGAGAGAGACAGAGTGCAAGTCGGGGAGGGATAAGAGAGAGAGGGAGACACAGAATCTGAAGCAGTCTCCAGGCTCTGAGCTAGCTGTCAGCACAGAGCCTGACGTGGGGCTTGAACCCATGAACCATGAGATCATGACTGAGCCAAAGTTGGACGCTTAAATGTCCAGAGTTTCTATGTAGCAAATGTGTAGGTTTCAAATACCTAGAGCCTGGCTAGTTCCTATAGAAGAGTCTTAGGTCTGAGCAGGTTGGCTGCCGTGTCCCCCATTCCCAGCCAAGGGGAGCAACATACTTCCTTGTACCTAAGTGGCCATGTTCTGTGTGACTCCACAGTTCTGCCCTTCCGATGGGCTGATCCATGGCCTATCTATGGGAAGCCCAGCACACATGTATGTCTCGTTAGGGATGATGATGATTAAATTCATTAATGAAATTATTTCTCTCAAGAATTTGGACCGGAAATGTGGGGAGAGGTCAGTCAGATGGTAACATAGGCAAAGCAGAGACAAACAAAAGTAGCCAAGTCATGTTAGTGCTGAAGCACCAGAGTCGGTTACCGGTGACCTGACACTAGTCACTCTCTCAATACGGTTCACATCCTGTACTGGGTCAAAGTTCCAGAATCAGGTCCAGCTAGACCATATTTTCTCTTTTCCGAGAAACTTGACTGGGAGCTCTTCCTGGGTTGGTGATAATGCCCAGCACTGTATCTGAGATTCCTGTCTGCTTTATTTTCACACAGTCTTCTAAAAATTTCTGCATTACCTAAAATAAACCAAATGAATCTTTAATCCTTGAACCTGCAGAATTTAACTAAGAGTCCTCACATCTGCCAAGTCTCTTCTCTGGGCTAAAGATCTCCACACATTTGAACAATCATTATGAAATGGCTTCCAATCTGTTCAATCTCTTCAGCTTCTCTGCCTCCCTTTGTCCCACCTCCCGTCTCTGAATGTCTTAGTCCCCCCCCTCACCTCCAGCAGCCAGCATCACAAATGAAGCAAGTGGTGGCCCGTGCGAGGCACATCCCGTGTGTCTCCAGCACAGAACACGTGTATGGAATCATATGTGCATCTTCTTTCCATTTTTGGAATGGACAGCAGAAAGATTTCCCTACTTGATCAGCCCCATGAAACCCAAGGATTGTTAAAACCAGACCTGTGAAATGAATTAAAATGGATGATTTTCAGGGCACCTGGGTGGCTCAGTCAGTTAAGCGGTGGACTCTTGATTTCGGCTCAGGTCATGATCTCAGGTTCATGAGATTGAGCCCTGCTTTGTGTCGAGCTCTGAGCTGACACTATGGAGCCTGCTTGGGATTCTCTACCTCCCTCTCTCTCTGTCCCTCCCCAACTCATTCTCTCTCTCTTTCTTTCTCTCAAAATAAACAAACAACAACAACCAAAAAACCAGTAAAATGATTATCTGTAAAGGGAATATGGTGTGGAGTCTTCTATTCATTCCCTGATCAACCCCTTTTCATTGGATGAGATTATCAAAAGGACTGGCTCTCATTTCAGTGTACTTAGGTCGTGCTGGGAAAAGAAGTTAAAAAAATGTCTAAGCTCCAGATAACGTGTTTAAATCGATTATCTGAAAGAAAATGTAAATGTTCTTATGTGTATCCACTTTTTTGGCTGCAAGCTATAGAAAACCTCATAATTACATAAACCACAGAACGCTGTTTACTGGAGTATCTAAAACTGGCTTCCAGCTCTGGTGGTGGTGGTTTTATTTTGCTTTGTTTTTCACTCAAGGTTAGAATCGGTAATTTTGCCTCCAGAATTTTGCTTGGAATTTTCACATAACTGTGCTGACGACTGAAAATCCTGCAAAATTGAGCCACCAGAAGACGTCCCCTTCTATCCCATTGGTCAGGACAGAGGCACTGGGCCAATCTGAGCTATAAGGGAAGCAAGGAAGTGCGTTTCTGGCAAAAAAAGTAGGATTATCATGACCAGGCAAAGCATCTGCTTCAGTGTGCTCAGAATGTTTAAAAATAGAGTTTCATTTCATTACGGAAGTTAGCACATAATTGTTAAAGAAAGTTTGGAAAACAGAAGAAAAAAAATTCCCTAAGGCTTCTAACCAAAGTCTTCTCTCAATGCGCTATTAACAGTGTTCTTTCTAATCATCCACAGAGTATGACTTTCTTTTGCATTTTTTTCACTTCACATATGATTATTTTAAAGCTTTATGGTTTTTAAAATACATTTACTATTTTGAAATAAAATCTAAATTAAAGGTGGCAGCACGGAGCAGAGGAAAGAGGGCTGGCTCAGGAGCAGAGACTGTGCTATGTCCTGGGTTCTAGCCCACATTTATCACTGTATTTCCGGCTTCTCAAGACAAAGAGGCATGTTTTCTTAGACCTACCATTTCCGCGTCTACACGGTCTGAGACACATGAGCCCCACTGTTCAGACGCTGATTCAACAGAGCAGCGCCAGGCCACAAAGACAAGCAGACAGGGGAACAGGGAGGCTGCAGGCATGGGAATCTGGATGCCCACCATGTAATAACACCGGACACATGATATATGATCATAATGTAACCAGATCTTCCAGCTTCTGAATAGAGCCCAGAAATCTGGATTTTCATGTGAAATTGTTTTATTTTTTAATTTTTTAAATGGCTTAAGAATTCTTTTAATGTTTATTTTTGAGAGAGAGACAGGGTGCAAGCAGAGGAAGAGAAGAGAGAGAGACACAGAATCCGAATCAGGGTCCAGGCTCTGAGCTGTCTGCCCAGAACCCGACATGGGGCTCAAATTCAAAAACCATGAGATCATGGCCTGAGTGGAAGTCGGACCCTTAACCGACTGAGCCACTCAGGTGCCCCTGAAATGGTTTCATTTTCAAATCTTGGTACCTACTTTGAAATACTGCAGATGTGGAACAAAACATGTCTGCTGAGTGCTGTTTGCAACCAGCAGCTAACCTGGGCAACACGAGGTACAAGGACACACAGAGGGGAGTTATGAGGACCTGCGTATAAGACATTTTGGCTATGCAGCAACTGGATTATTATAACGAGTCTAAAACATCAAATGCTTATATTAATGGTGAATAAAAATAGGATTTTATCGAGGCACTTTGGTGGCTCAGTTGGTTGAGCGGCCAACTTCCACTCAAGTCATGATCTCATAATTTATGGGTTCGAGCCCTACCTCGGGCTCCCTGCTCTCAGCCTGTCAGTGCAGGGCTTGCTTCGGATCCTCTGTCCCCCTTTCTCTCTGCTCTTTCCCTGCTTATGCTCTCTCTCTCAAAAATAAATGAAACATTAAAAAAATTTCAAGGGGCACCTGAGTGGCTCCATCAGTAGAGCATCTGGCTTCAGCTCAGGTCATGATCTCACAGTTCGAGCCCCGCATTAGGCTCTGTGCTGACAGCTAGCTCAGAGCCTGGAGCCTGTCTTCAGATTCTGTGTCTTCATCACTCTCTGACCCTCCCCTGCTCACGCTGTCTCTCTCTCGCTCTCAAAAATAAATAAAACATTAAAAAAGTTTTTCAATAGGATTTTATTACCTCTCGTTGTTTACATTTGCAGTATAACTACTTGCCATTGCTTATTCCAAAGTCCCTCTGGGTATGAGCTCACCTACAGGGGCTCTCTTGAATGTGTACTGTATTGGAAACAACCAAGTCAGGACCCTCCTTGGACACAACTCCTTTTATATATATTTTTCATGATCTCATCTGATTCCAAATCAAGTCCTGTGTCTTTTGTCTTAATCATGCAGTTTATGGAGAAAATGGAAAGGAAAATGATGAAAGTCTTGGACAGGTGTTCCCTTGAGTAGGAACTGCCACCTCACCCGGTTTATTCTCTTCTGGCCACTAAGGCGGGGTCTGTTAGAGGAAGAATGATCAGCATCACAGTGGCGGCGGGGGCGCCTGCACTGGGCAGTTCTGACTCTCCATTCCCTGAGAGCAGTTCCGAAAGAGGACTGGACAACTTTGAACTTTTTTCTTTTCTTTTTTTTCTTAAGTTTATTTATTTTGAGAGAAAAGACAGAGTGTGCAAGCAGGAGAGGGGCAGAAAGAGATGGAGAAGGAGATTGCCATGCAGGCTCGGCACCGTCAGCACAGAGCTGGATGGAGGGGCTCGAACCCACGAATTGTAGCATCATGACCTGAGCGGAAACCGAGAGTCAGACACATAACCCACTGAGCCACCCAGGCGCCTTGACAACTTTGAACTTTTCATGTGATTTTTGCCTTTGACACAGTTGTTATTAAGTGAGGTCTAAAAAAGCAACAGCCGCCTCCAAGAACTTCAGGTTTGTAAATGATTCATCTTCTCACAGACCTTGATATTCAATCCAGGTGGAGGAATAAACAGCATAGCCCTCGGGGTCTATCCTTGGGGCTTGGAAAGGCTTCAGTGAAATTCTATAGCAGAAGGCCCAGGAGCTTCCCCGACTTTCTCTTTGTTCTACTAACTTTTTATCTCTGAAAAGCAAAGGGATTTCCTTCAGGGATTAAGCGGAGGAAACAAGCTGAGGTGGCAACAGTGTTTCGTTAGAATTAAGAGACACAAAGGTACCTGAAATCCAGGGAGCAAGAAGCCCTTTCCCCCAGTCTTGGGCCTCCTCCCTCTCTCCCCAGGGGGGATCCACAGTCCCCTCCCGACCCCCCATCCCTTTCTCTGGGGCACAAGAAGACCTCCGGCAAACATAGAGCATGACGTGAGGACATGCTGCCTCCCCCCTCCACCTTTGGTATTTTACAAAATCATTTTGTAAAATCAGTAAATGCCATTCTCATTCCTGCCAATTCATGGTTTTGAGTCACTGAGAGGAACAGAGGTAGAATGAGGCAGCTGACGACTTTTCTTAATGATACGTGTGTAGCAAGAACCTGAGTTCCCTGCTCACAGAGGCCCGTGTGCTGCTCTGCACGTTTGTCCCAGTCCCACTTTTCATTCCAAACCAGGACTCTGCAGAAGGAAGAGGGCACGACAGTCAAGAAAAGGGTTTGTGTCAAAAGCGGCTACCCTAACGCCTGCCCGACATACCCATCATCTGTCAACACAGCGCCAGATAGAAAGTGCATCCGTACTGCTGCGCGAGAGCCAGGAAAAAACGGAGAGAAACGATTACAGAAATCACATCTATGACATTCCCTTCTCTGGTTTTTTCACTCTGATCTGTGGCTGACATTTACTGTAAAAATGTTCATTCGTAATGCAAATGAACAAATTCTGAGTTAGCCACGTTTTTACTGATTACTTTTGAAGTACAACAGGGTTTCTTCTCCCTTTGGTTAATGATTAACTTTAAAATTTTCAAAGGGCTGGGGTACCTGGGTGGCTCAGTCGGTTAAGCCTCCGGCTTCGGCTCAGGTCAGATCTCACGTTCGTGGGTTCGAGCCCCGCGAAGGCTCTGTGCTGGCAGCTAGCTCAGAGCCTGGAGCCTGCTGCCGGTTCTGTCTCCTTCTCTCTCTGCCCCTCCCCCTCTCAGCTCTGTCTCTCTCTCTCTCTCTGTATCAAAGATAAATAAAACATTAAATTTTTTTTTATTTTCAAAGGGCTAATTTTCACAATTTTTATTTTGAACTTTGTTTCATTTTCCTTTCACTTATTATGATCACTTCTTACATTTTTAGGAAGATATTTGGTTCATACCCTCATCATTTCGGTGGTATCCCATTTAATTTGACAAATTCGTTTCTATTTGCATTTAAAAATACTCTCCACTACGTGTTGGGGTTTCTTCATTGGCCCAAATATTATTTTGTGGAGTTAACATTTTCTCTTTCATATTTTCTTTGTGATTGAACATTTTGTCATTCCTAGTTTTATGATTTACTCTCTGGATATATGGAACATAACGTTGTAACTTACCTTATAACACATAGTCCAGAACATGGTCAAATTTTGTTTAAAAATACACTTGGACAATAAAGAAAATTTGCTTACATTTCCATGTAGTTCTTTGTATGTACATGAAGCCTGCTTTATTAGTTTTGCATAACACCATATCATGGATTAATAAAATTCTACTTCTATGGGGTACCTGAATGGTTAAGTGTCTGACTTCAGCTCAGGTCATGATCTCGCCATTCGTGAGTTCAAGCCCCGTGTCGGGCTCTGCGCTGACAGCTCAGAGCCTGGAACCTGCTTCAGATTCTGTTTCTCTCTCTCTCTGCCTTTCCCCTGCTCACACCTCTGTCTCTCTTTCTCTCAAAAGTCCATAAACAAAAAATAGGAAAAAAATAAAAGTCTACTTCTGAACAGTATTCTTTGTGTTGCATTTCTGTCCATGGTTTCCCATCATGTACCATTTGCTTTATAAATTTAGAACTTTTACATGAGTGGGCTATTTCTATCACTGCTTTTGTTGTGAAATCTACTTTATTATGAGAAGAATCGCAAATCAGAGTCTTTATTTTTACTAGGAACATGTTTGAAACTTGAGGAGAAAATGCAACTTTTGTACTTTGCAAAGAAAAAGAGTAGGTGTGCACACCCTCTCCACCCCCATTAACCTCCACCTCTTGGCAAGCCACCGACCTATGTCCCTAGTAAGTCCAAGCTGCCATTGTGTTACCTGACCAAGTCACAGAGCAAACCGGCAATTACACTGTGTTCCTAGATTCAGTGTACATTCATAAATCCTCTGGTGCAGGAAGTCTGAAACCTCGTGACCTCATAAGGCAAAAACTTTGTATAATCCGTAGTGGAATAAGAAGCATGCACTGCATTGAAGATATAATTCCACTTAACTATCTATTCAAGACCCATCTATACTTATTATTAATAATAAGTTATTCATCAATAATCTCCAAATATTGGAATCATTTCTTTTGGTACCCAAATATTTTTACCCAGGGATCGAGGGTTTATCTTTCAATCCTCTTAGATGCACAGAATTTGTCTTGGGAACAAGAGACTCCAGGTTTGCTCCTCACGTGAATGAAATGTTCACTGAGGATCTGGACCGCTTGGCTTTAAAGAAAAGGCAGAAAGGAAATAATACTTGTTCTCCAAATGTCAGAAGGCAAGGATAGTGTGAGTTCCAGGTAAGTTGTGGTCTTACTGGCACTCACTGGTTCACATTCCAGGCCCTTCTCCTACTTCCCATTTTTGCCCTACCTTTATTTAGGGTAATTATGGTATCTGTATCCTCAGGCTGGATTCCTCTGAAGTTGCTCAGAGCTTAGCCTTGGGCCTGAACCTCGAAGTTTTCTGTGTGTGAAAGGCTAATTTCTTTTATGCATTTTTTCTTTTTGTTGTAATTTTAATACCACAATAATTTTAGATTAAATATCACACTTCCATTCATTACCACATACCACCTGTATCCTTCCGACAGTTACAGTTGAAATCAAGTTATTTGGAAATGCAGTCTGGGGAAATAAAATGATGAATAAATAGCAACAATATCTACCATTTATTGAACACTTTACTCTGTGACAGCTACTGTGCCAATCATTGCACAAACATAATTCAATTATTATTGTCACCTTTTATAGGTAAGGAAACGAAGCTTTGTGAGTGCCTCTCCTAAAGGTCACCCTGCTGGGACCTAGCATGTCACTATTAAGCTATGAAGGTCAAAGCAATGCCCCTCTGCCCCAAACATCAAGCATCTAAACTGTTACCTATGCTATCTGGGTCCTCCTCAAGATCGTTTTAGAATTTGTGGCCAACCTAGAGTGTGTAAAGACACCCAGGGAGAATGCCCGAGGGTAGCTGAAGCCAGTGGCTAGCGAAGATCCTGCCTCCTGCGTGGGAGCAGATGAAGGGATGAGACCAGTCCACTCGGTCTAGTTTTTACTGCTTTGGGCTGGAAGTGGATTGAACAACAAACGTTTTAAAAACACTCGAATAAATGAAAATTCTCATTTACTCAACCAGTATCTGCTGAGCTCCTGTGAATGAGGCGATGTGCTTGGTGGGGAATCGGAAGATGACAGCGCTGGCTTTCTGAGAAGGCACAGCCACCATGGAAGAGGCAGAATAGCTGCACCTGTACTGCCGTCTACGTTGGGCCAGAGACATGCAGGGAGTGAGTGGAAGTGAACGATTCACACTGGGTGCTCAGGGAGGGCACCTCTGCAAAGGCAACCTGTGAGCGGGACTGGAATGTTAGGGGACAGAGAGTGCCAGGCAGAGCAAATGCCAAGTACAAATGCCCTCAGGTGGGAGCTGTTTTGCTTCTTCAAAGGCGGGCAAAGAGGCCACTATGGCCAGAGGGCAGTGAGGAAGGATGATCCAAGGCGGAAGGAGAGGTCCACGAGGAGGGGACAGGGGTCACATTACTACTGTCAAGACTTGAGCTTTGACCCTGAGTAGGATGGGAAGCCCTGGAAGGGTTTGAGCAGAAGAGCCACACATTTAAACTCGCTTGTCAGTGGCCACCCTGGCCTACTCTGCGAGGAGGGCAGCAGGCAGGCCCACCAGGAGGCACGTGTAGTTGTCCAGGTCAGAGACAACGGAGGCTTGGGCCCTGGCAGGTGATGGAGACGAAATCTGCTGAATGGAATGGAATGTGGGGGTGAGAGAAAGGAGGCAAGCAGAAACCCGAGGTCTTCAGCTGAGCACCTGCCAGGAGAGATGGGGAGACCAGGGGGGAGATGGCTGGGGGCTGGGAGAGCAGAATTTGGTTTCAGACATATTCAGAAATGCCTATGGGTCTTCCAAGTGGAGGTGTTGATGAGGCAGTTGAATATACAGGTTAGGACAGATGAGAGGCTGGAAATGGAATGAAGACCGATTAGAAGCTTACAAAAAGGGGGAGGGATTATCAGTGACCCTCTTGAACAAGTTTCAAGGCATTCTGATTCATATCATCGCTGTTTTGAGATCCCTTACAAAGGTCTGTGACGATGTAAAAATACCGTGCTGTAAGAAGTGGCTATAGCTCCACCGTTGGTTTCAGGAGTGTGGGCTGTAGGCCACCCGGCATCTACACCACCTGTGAGCTTCTTGGAGCTGCAGATGGCTGGGTCCCCCCACCCTGGTGAGTCGCACCCTCAGGGGCCAGGGGCCAGGAAACTTCGACAAACGCTCCAGGAGATTGTTATACACATTTAAAGGTGCCAGAGCAGGATAAGCAGTTTAGTATTTCAAGGTTTAATCATTTAAAAAGAAAGGAACAACTTGTTTTAAAGGTAAAGTGCCTTTATTGTTTGAGGCTTAAGAAATTGTAAACAAAAATGTGACATTTCATTTCTTAGTCTTTTGTATAAGGTTATAAAAATACAATACCACTTCGTCCTTATAAATTCTTGAAAATGTCTAGAAGTTCACACTTAGTATAATACAAAAAGGCACTCAAAACACACAATGAGATGATTTTTTAAAAAACCACCTTATAGATATGATTGAAATTACTTGTGAAAATATTCATAAATACAGACTCCTAAATAAATAGGACGTGACTTTTGTTTCAAAAATTTTCCCCATGTTACCTAAAGACAACATAAATCTGACTGCCCTCTCCCATGTGCTTTGTTCTTGATTTAGGTTAACAGAAAACCAAGCTAATATTAATCGGTTTTTCTTCAATTTAACCTCTTGTTTTAGATAAAACAAAATTCTTAATTTGCAACCAAATCACCCTAAGCATTTTTTAGAATGCCAGGCTCATTTTCATTTTGTTTTAAATGACAATTCATTAAACAAAAACTAGGAAGACAATGATGTGGACATTATACACACGTATTATTTAGCCACCGCTACGCACCATTTCCGAGGCACGTGAATGTACTCGTGTATTTGTAAGTGTCACCGCTGCCCTTTCCAGCTTCAGAGCGTACTGAAATCACTCCAATGCCGGCCTTGTGAACTGGGGCACAGGTCTGGACACGACCCATATCACTCAGTGCACTCATCCCCGAGATGAAAGACGTGCGGGCTTCACACATTGTCTTCATTTTCTCTCAGGCTGAGCGGAGGGTGAGCCATGCACACCACGGGTTAAGTGAGCACCCACTGCCCTGTGCCACGTATCTGCTGGCGCTAATTAAACTAAGTGTGTCCTTGCTGTGGAAATTCTACGGTTTGGGAATTTTAGAAGATCAGCATTTCAGGGTCATTGTTAAGAAAGAATAAATGTTTTTCAGCTAAAAGAAGTATGAGTCAGACTACTAACTCATTCTCTGCACACAGGATGCTGTTTCAGAGGTAACTGTATTACTTCACCCCAAGGGTGCTGCTCGCTAAAGAAGCACATCCATTGCTTTAAGGAATCGCCTGAATGTAATCAACTGCTATGATTTAACAATGAAATTCAAAGATTTGGTTACTGTCCTGGCAAGATTTGGACTAGAACTGAAAACTGGCATTTAAATAATATGGGGGAAAATAGAGAGCCACTTGAATACTTACCACTTTATTACTGCAATCATAAATGATAATGATTTGAATTAGTCCTTGACATTGATTTGTGTGTTTAAAATGGTCGTTAATTATGCCTTTTCTGCCTTTGGTTCTGTCGCTCACCCTTTTAAGAGACGCCATGATCATTATATCAGTACACGGCTGTACCGCGTGAAGGGAGCTCGGACTACCTCCCCGAGCTCCGTACATGGGTTCACTTCTCATGCCTCTGCTCCCAGCTTTCTGTTTAACTTTTCTGCTGGAGAGCATTGAAAAGCCTGTGCTGATTTTCAAGGCAGTCTTTCAGCTTATCTTCTGTCAGAGTCAGTCGCTGCTCCAAGATTGAAACAGTCTGTAAAAGGAGGACAAAATGATCAGGGCCTGGTGACCTGAGGATGAGGACGGTGATGGTGATCTCCACCGAGGGAATCATTTAGGAACCGAACGTCTACTCGTTTGCCAGGAGGGGCTCAAAAATGAGTCCCAGACCTTGTTCAGCTTCTGGGCTCTACCGTGGGGCAAAAAGCACCAGCAAGCAATTTGAGGAAAAGAAAATCTGACACCTGGATGAGAAGAGAGTAAAAGATGAGGCCTCTGTAGACCATTCTTGTCTGGCCTCCTGAAGTGCTGGTGCCAGCGAAGAGGCCACATGAACCATTCTAAGGGGGCCCTCTCACTACATGGCAGTGTTGGGGGTGGGGGCGAAATGTCACCTGCCCAGCCCACGAGCTCCTTAAATGTCATTGCTGGTCATTCTGGCACAATCAATCCATGATGGACCATAGCTATACCATCCCAGGGAGCTGGATACCTAGTTTACTTTGAAAATACTACAAAGGCTGGCATCAGTTCTTACAGTGTGAAAATGGTAGCGGCACCTCCCGGGGTGTTAGGAAGACTGGATGAAATAATGCACGTAAAATGCTTATGCTAGTGCCTGGCACACAGGACTTGGTGAATCTTAGCTATTTTAACCCCTCTGGCTAATAAATGAGCTTCTGACTACACACACACACACACACACACACACACACACACACACGATGGCCACTTTTAAATGTGGCAAATCCAGTATTTTGTGATATTGACTACTTCATCTTCAATCTTTTATATTTCTTTTAAACTCTTTATTCTAAAATAAAATGGATTCAGGAAGTGGCACAGAACACATATCCCTTAATGAATCCTCATGAGAAAAGCAGCCTCATAACCAGGTCAAGAACTGGAACTCTGCCAGCCTCCCTGGAGCTACTCCCAGGGCCTCGCCACGTCTGACTCTGCCCTCCCCCAACAACAGCCACGCTCCTGACCAAGTCACTTTATTGCGCCTCTTTTATGGTTTTATCTTTCAAGCGTACATCCCTAGACACTGTAATTTTGTCTTACCCATCTGCAAAGTTTGATATGTCATTGAAAGTTCCTTTTAACCTACAGATTCTCATGCCCTCTACCTTTTCTTTTTTTCTTTATAATTTGTTGACAGACTCAGGCCATTTCTAATAGAGCTTGCCCCTGAAGCACTCCCACCAGCCTGAATGTGAAGAGGAGCACGCTAAGGGTACAGTCTGGTCCAGTCAGTTCTCTGCATGCTCTATAAATTGCAGCTGGATTCAAAGGCTTGAGTAGGCTCATATTAGATCTTTAAGACTATAGATCTACTAAGATCTATAGATAAGACTATAGATAGTACTCTATTTCATTAGAAGACATGTCAATAAGGTTTGATCATTTCTTTTCTCATGATGTTGGGAATTGCTCAATGCCTATATCTATTAATTCTTGAGGATTATAAATGATGATATTCTAATCTCATCCTTTAAAAAATTATTAGTTGGAGTAATTTACCAATAAGAGACCCTTTCCTCTCTACTACTTGGCTATCCAGTACTAGAGTTCATATAGGAAAAGGCAAAATAAATGCTTGGTTATTTTAATCAACAAGTTTCAAGGTAATGGATTCCGTATCACCCTCTGAAGGTAAACAATTTTTAAAATATTATTTACCAGCTTTTGCTTTTATATTCCATACTATAGATTATGACTAATTAAAAATGATGCTGATAATATTTTTCATCATTTCTTGAGTACCTATATGGACCAAACATTTTGCCATATATTTTATACATATTATCCCAATCCCACATGCTAAAGCTGTTGATATGTATATCATCAACACCTTGAACACCGGTTAACTCCATTTATCTACCATATAAAATGCAATTTTATTTTAATTTATTTCTAATTATAGTTCAGTACAGATAGGTTATAAACACTGAGATGGAGTTAGGCGATGTTCAGTCATCTGTAATTAAAGTGCATCAGAACATGTTTATTTTACTTGTTACTTGCCCACAGATTTGGTGTTTCTATTTTGCAAGTGTGTTGGGCTTGCTTTTAACCTCTTAATTGTAAAAAGAAAGCCAGCCTTTCAAAATTAAAGGGATGGTGAATAAAGCTTAACGTGATTTATTTAACCTTGAATTGGGTAAAAAGTAGAGATGGGTCATGATGCTGAAAGAGTAGAGAGTGGACAGATTCATTTGGAAGAGTCTCTAAGAATGGCCCGACATCAAACATGACAGTATAAGTGCAGAAACTGTGGCAATATGGGAAATAAGCCAACCCAAACTAAATCCGGCATGAGGCCAAAAGGGAAACTGCCTTTAACAATGGAAAGAAATGTCTTATAACAGAGAGAAAGTCACTGTCAGCACAATACTGCAATATGAAAGTTGGTGATTTTAATATGGTTTTCACTGAACAAATCATATGATGACTCCAAGTTCTCACATGGCTCTTTCCCACATTCTGACAGGACCCCAAATCCACATACATGCCTCATGCCTCTAAAGGCCCTGAGATGTTATCTGTCGATTTTTAGTATTCACTTAATTAGTGGTTCTAAATCCTGTCTGTAAAACCGAATCATATTGGGTAGAGAGACGAATGTCAGGGCCTTACCCCAGACCAATGTCAATGGATTCTCTGGAGATGAGAATTGGCCATCTGCATGCTTTATAACTGCCCAGGTGATTATAATGTACAGCAGTGATCAGAACAGAATGAGATGATTTCTATGCAAGAGTTATTCCACCTCGAAATATGTATTATGGAAAAGTAATTGGCATCTCTCCAGTTCACATTACAGCCTCTCTTTCTGTACAACTTGTAACAAGGTCTGCTCATTCTGTGCATCAGAGGAACAATAAGACTTCTCCCAAGGAAACACTTAATCAGCAGAGTTGGAGGAGAAACCTTTGACATATTCATTGCAACACATAACTTCCCTTAAACGACATCTTTATCTCCTGACCGAGAGTTGGAAGACCTTTGGTATACCTTCTTTGCAAATGTAAAATAGTATCAAAGGACAAGGCAATATGCTAAAACAAGAATGCAAAAACCATCACCTCCAGGAGAACACAGCATCAATGTAAAAAGTTTTGAAGTGAGGAAAGTCACACCTTGGACATGAGAATATCTGTAGAGTGAAGAACTATAAACTCTGTCACAATTTCATTCTAACCAGAAACTGTACATCATTTTTCTTGTGGCCCTAAATATTTCTTTGATAATGTCCCAATCTGAACACACTACATCAAAAATCTTAGGGTAAAACATTACTGAGCAGAATCAAAGACACTTAAAGCATGGAGGACCAGTGCTCTTCTTCACAGGCTCCATTGTTCCTTCTGGCCTCCAGAGGCCTGATATAGCGCCGTGGCAGGTGTGTGCGTGTGTGCGTGTGCCCACACATGCATGGGCTCTGCTCTGCCCTAAGACCTTACTACAGCAGTCCAGCAGAGCAGCCTTGCTATCTCGATGGCCACCCTGAGCTTGCCTTTCTGAGAAAAAAGAATTTCCCCTGCTCTAAGTTCTGCGACCTCCGGGACCGGGATTGTTCTCTCTAACTCGCCCTTAAGTACATGTAAAGGGTCGAACCCACCTGTGTCAGAACATTGAGCTGCTCCATAATGTGCTCCAAAGCGTCAGTCACGGCGAGCGGTATGCTTCTTTGGCTCTCAGAAGGGAAGTCACTCATGTCTTCTGCTTTCTTTTTCAAGGCTGTTGGTGGACATTCCGATGGCAATAAAGAAGGGTTCAAGAAATAACTGTTGATCTCTTCACCCTTGTCTGCTGAGGTTCTAACAGTGGTATCTATGGTCTTCGACATCATAGAAAAGATAGGAAGAGTTATGTTTTACAAACGGTAAAAGGAGTTTTCAATAGTTCTCTTTTAAATGCGCAGCTTTCATTCAATTGTTTATCCTTAACTACAGTATTAAAGAAATTACTATTGCAGGCAGAAAATAAAGTTGACAATGAATAGAGAAAATTCACTATTTTTCTTGATATTTTAATGAAATATACTTTGTATTTATCTGTTGGAAAGATGAGGCATTCTACCACTAAAAAGACTGTTAGATGCAGTCCAGTTCTTAGTTAAAAGCAAATACCATACGAAGATGACAATTACTTTTACAAAAATCAAAAATAACAAGTATTGGTGAGGATGTGGAAAAATCAGAACCCTCATGCAGTTGCTGGTAGGAATAGAAAATGGTGCAGCTGCTGTAGGAAACAGGTTGGCTGTTCCACAAAAAGTTAAACATAGAATTACCATATGATCTAACAATTCCACTTCTAAGTATAAATCCTAACTAACTGAGAGCAGGGACTTAGACACCTGTACACCATTGCTCGTAGCAGTTTTATTCACAACAGCCAAAAGGTGGAAACAACAGGAGTATCCATCAGCCAATAAGCATATAAACAAAATGTGGTATATACATACAATAGAACATGATTTAGCCACCAAAATGACTGGAATTCTGGTACATGCTACAATAGGATGAACCTGAAAACACTATGCTAAGTGAAATAAGCCAAACAAAAAAGGAAAATAGTGTATGAATCTACTAATATTAGGTATGTAAAATGGGTAAATTTATAGAGGCAGAAATGGTAAAGGTTACTATGGGTAGGAGGGACCGGGAGGGTGGAGTTATTGCTTGTAGGGTACAGAGTTTCTGTTTGGAATGGTGAAAAAGTTCTCAAAATAGATAGTGGTGATGATTACACAACACCATGAATACTTATTGCCAGTAAATTGTACACTTAAAAATGGTTAAGAGTAAATTTTATGTTGTGTATATTTTACCACAGTAAAATAAAAAACAAAACAAAAACTCCAACCAAACAAATGGTAATGAACAATCTGAAAATAAAACTTAAAAAATAACCCCATTTACAATAGCACCAAAAAGAATGAAATACTTAGGATAAACTTAACAGAAGAAGTGTAAGATTGGTACATGGAAAACTGCGAACATCACTGAAAGAAATTAAAGATCTAAATAATGGGAAAGGCATCCACAGCTGTGACAAGTTCACAGGCCATCTGGAACACTTAAGACTGTTAAGATGGCAATACTTCTCCCCAAATTGATATATACAGATATAATTAATCAAAATCTTAGCTGCCTTGTTTGCAGAAATTGACAAGCTAATCTTAAAATTCATAAAGAAATGCAAGGAACCCAGAATAGCCAAAATAGAATTGAAGAATAAAGTTAGAAGACTCTCACTTTCCAATTTCCAAATTTACTGCAAAACTACAGTAGTCAAGACAGTATGGCAGTGGGCATAAAGACAAACACATAGAGCAATGAAATAGAATTGATAGTCCAGAAGTCAGTTCTTCCACTTTAGGTCAATTTGTTTTTGACAGGTTGCCAAGACAACTTAATGGGGAAAGAATAGTGTTTATCACAAATGATGCTGGAAAAAATAGATGTCTATGTTCAAAAGAATGAATTTAGACCCTTACCTCATGCTATATACAAAATTACTTCAATACGAGCATGGACTTAAATATGAGAACTAAAACTATAAAACTCTTAGAAGAAAACATACAAGTAAATTTTCCTGACCTTGGATAGACAGAGAGGCTTTTTAGACACAATACCAAAAGTACAAATAACTGACTAAATAAATTGGACTTTATCAAAATTAAACACTTCCATGCTTTAAAAGGTACAATCAAGAAGCTGGAAAAAAAAATAACTCCACAGAATGGAGGAAAACATTTGCAAATTATATATTTGACTAGAGACTTGCTGATGAACATATAATGAACATATGAACTCTTACAACTCAAATATAAAAAGAAAAATACCTCAAAAAATGGTCAAAGGATCTGACCTTTTCGAGATGTTTCTCCAAAGATACACAAATGGTCAATAAGCTCATAAAAAAGATGCTCAAAAGAGGTGGTGGTGATGGTGGAGGGCACTTAAGGGGAAGAGCACTGGGTGTTATATGGAAACCAATTTGACAATAAAATATTATGGAAAAAAAAAAGATGCTCAACATCATGAGCCATCAGGGAAATGCAAATCAAAGCCACAGTGAGATACCACTTCATACCCACTAGGATGACTAAAACAAAAAAGAATCTAAGAAATGTTGGTGAAGATGTAGAGAAATTGGAATCCTCAATATATTCACTAGTGCAACTGTATAACAGTGCAACCACTTTGGAAAGCAGTTTGGGTAGTTCCTTGAAATGTTAAATATAGAATTACCAAAAAACCCAGCAACTCCATTCCTTGGTATATAACGAAGATAAACAAAACTTGTTCATGTATGTCATGGAGGCATTATTCATAATAGCTCAGATGCAATTCATATGCATCCAAATGCTGTGATAGTGAATGGAGAAACAACCTGTGGTATATCCACACAAGGAATATTATCTACCCGCAAAAGGGATGGAGTACTAAGATATGCTGCAATGTGGATGAGCCTTGAAAACAGTAAGCCAAGTTCAAGAAGCTATTCACAAAGGCATTGTATGAGTCCATATACATGAAATGGTCAGAGCAGATAAACGTATGAAGACTGAGGTTAGTGGTTGCCAGGAGCCAGGAGGAGACAAGAAGGGGGAGAGACTGGTGGTGAGTATGAGGGGAATAAAGTGTTCTCAAATTCTTAGTCACCTGGTGGCTCAGGTTGTGGAGCACAGGACTCTGGATCTCAAAGTTGTTGAGTTTAAGCCCCATGAGGGTGCGGAGCCAAAAGAGAGAGAGAGAGAGAGCGAGAGAGCGAGCGCGCGCAAGAGAGAGACGGAGGAAGCGAGGAAGGAAGGAAGGGAGGAAAGGAGGAAGGGAGGGAGGGAGGAAGGAAGGGATGGAAGAAGAGAATAAAATGTTCTATGATTCTTTTTGGAGTGGTAATATATTCTAAAATTAGGTAGTGGTGATGGTTATACAACTTTGTGAATATACTAAAAACCACTGAATTATACACTTTAAAAGGGTGAATTTTATAGTATGTAAATTATACCTTATTAAAGCTAGTGTGAAAAACAAAAATCTAAATATACATATTACCAAAAAAATTTTTAAAGTTTTTAATCAATTTTACATTTCTGTTTGACGATGGTGACAACAGGGCACGCTATGTCCCTGGTACTGTTTTAAGTACTTTACACATATAAACTGATTTAATTCTCACAATAATCCCATCAAGTAGGTTCTCCTAATATTCTCATTTTACAAATGAGGAAACAGAGATACAGAGAGATTGAATAACTTGCCCAAGGCCACAGACGTAGGAAAGATGTATGAGACACAACCAATCATAAAACTCCATGATCCTCCCAACCCTGTTTTAGGAATACGAAAACTTTCAAGTTTCCCCCATCACAATCTTACAAATTCACCATTTGATGAAAATTTAAAAAAAATAAACTCAAAATCCACCATTCGCAATTCAAGTGTATTTTAAAAGGGTATATAAAGAGTACAAAGATGTACTCCTACCTAGCTAAGTGTATCTGGCTCAGGGTCTCTCTGTTCACTCAACAAACAGTCCCAGGGCCCCGCTCTGTGCTAGGCACCATTCTAGGCAGTGAGAACCCAGCAGTGGGTGGCATGACCCAACATCTGGCTCTCCTGAAGCTTGAGCCCTTCAGTCATTCGGTAATATATCTTCCCTACTTTTCACCCTCAGAAATTTATAAACTTATATTTTTGTTTTATTGTCTAGCAGGCTATATTTATTTTCAAAAACCATTCTGGTTGCTGAGCTGTTTTGCTCTGTACCCAATTCCCCACCCCCTTTGTGATGTGCCTGACAATGTTAAAGTGTGAACCTAAAATACCTGAGTGGTATTATTTTAGGATATGAAGCACTCTTTAGAAGCCACACCCCAAAACAATCCCATTACTAATCCTCTGACTTATCCATTCTATGTGAGGAAGAAAACCTAAAATTGCCATTAAAATGTCCAGAAGCAAAATTCCTAGCAATCACAGATCACAGAAGAAGTTAACATAAAAGATTTTTAATGCTACTGATTAGCCAGAAGCCACTGTGACCCGCTCATTCACGCTCTGAGCTAAGGGAAGTGGGGAAGGAACATACAGAATTTCTCTACCTGGGGCCCCAGCTAGTGGCTGGAGGCAAAGATGGAGATGAAAGCCCCGTAGAGAAGAGTATGGAATACACGAAGGATTTGCTGGGAAGTTCCGCCTCACAATCACAGTCTGGATTCCTGATCCTGGGCAGCCATCTCACTGACTGGGGACAATGTCTGGATGGCCATGTACCATGATCCTCATCCCCAAATAAACAATTCTTCCTCAGAGAACAGACTTTTTTTTTTTTTTTTTTGCATTGCTTCTGCTCTGCCTGCAATGCTTTCTCTACCCTTCCAGCATGGCTGCATCCTTTTTGATCTCTAAATGTCGGCTTAATGGTCACTTCTGAAGGTCTTCCCTGACCATCTTACTGAAACTGGACCTGCCATTCTCCAACATGGCACCCTGAGGTTTTCCTTCGTAAGTGGTCAGAGTTGGTGTCTAGATGTTTGTTCCTAGTGGACTGTCTCCCTCCCTAGACTGTGCTGTGCCCATTCCCTTATCACTGCGTCCCCTGGACTTGGCAGGACCTTGAATCCTTTTGAATATGTTAACCATTTGTATGCAGATTTTACTACTGTTCTCACAGATGGAAACCAAACACTCCATATGACTGAAGAAGTCTTCTTCACGTGGGTTACAACATAGTTACATAAGTAGATGCAAATGTCACCCAAGATGCTGTGGCAACAGTTCCAGCCATTCATGGGAAAAGGCCTCAACCTAATTAAGAAACCAGCTATTGAATTCTGGAGCTTTGCAGTCAGGGTGGTTAGCGAAGAAAGGGTAACAGGACATGGACAAAGGAAAGATTTTAAGACCATAGAGAGTCTAGGGAATAAAAGATCTCAATACAGTCTTAATAATGCTTTTCTTGTTGAGACCAGCATCAAATAAATTACTATGATATGACATGTGGAGATGAATAAAACACAGGAAAGGGTATGGGCAGAGAGGGGGGAAAAAGTACTAGAACTCCATCCCACATTAGCCACTGTCTCAGAGGTACTGGAACTTAGAAATTAGCATATTCTTTCCCATGAACGAACCCTGACTTTGCATCCTATTTGTACAGGGAAAGAAAGAGATGCACAGTGTAGGAAAGTTTTAGCACACTCATTTATAAAGTAAAAAAAAATGAGAAGGGCAAAAATATGTTTAAGATTCTGGGCCATCCAAAGTCCAGCAAATGAGGCTTTGGTCCCCACTGCTCTCAGTGCACCAGGCCCACCCCTGCTTCAAAGCTGCTAGCACTCATGTCCTGGGTAAAGTGCTTATCAAGCACCAACATCATACTAAGCAAATACCAATGTTAAATTTTATGTCACCGACGAAAAAGAATGAAATCTTGCCATTGGCAACAATGTGGATGGAACTAGTGTATATTATGCTAAGCGAAGTAAGTTGGAGAAAGCATATGATTTCACTTATATGTGGAATTTAAGCAACAAAACAGATCAACGTAGGGGGAAGAACAGACAAATAAGATAAAATGAGAGAGGGAGGCAAATTATAAGAAACTCTTAAATACCTACTAACTGAGGGGATGCTGGAGGGATGCTGGGTTGGGGAGCTAGATGGGTGGGCATCAGGGAGGACACTTGTTGGGATGAGCACTGGGTGTTGTATGTAAGTGACGAATCACTAAATTCTACTCCTGAAACCAATATTACACTATATGGTAACTAACTTGGACTTAAATTTTAAAAAAATGTAATAAGCATGGTGCAAGAGAATTAAGTCTGCTCTGTTGTGGTGAGAGAATTAAGACAGAGCAAGACCCAGAACCCCAGCAGCGCCTGGCATGTCACTTGCACTACAGAATGAATAAGAAACACAGGCAGACAGATGACTAGAAGACTGCAGAAAAGATCAAATGCTTTGCTACTTCATAAAAGGAAAAAAATCACACTATGTTCCTTTATCTCTCTTACTATTGACACTTGAAGTGCAGTGAGGTAAGAAGAACTCTCGCTGGCTGCATCAGCAAACAAAGGCCTCCGATGGCAGGCATTAAAGCTACAGCAAAGAGCAAAGGTGGTGGCACCTTCCTTCGCGGAGCTTACCATTCTCCAAGGAACCACTTCCTCCAAAAGGATGGCTGGACAATCACCGCCCCTAAGTTTCCTTGGACAGGCCCATGGTTGCCATCTCAAAGACGGGGAAATGCAGCCTCACCAACTGCATGAATACATCTGAGTGGCTGAGAAACCCTTATTTCTACAGGTTAAAATGCTGGACTCCCCATCGGAACATACAAAACAAACAAGATGTAGAGAGTTGACTGATGCTCTTAAACAGCTCTGATGGTCCTGAGAGCCGGATACAAAGCCTCTGACATTCTGGGGTCAAAGGGTTCTTAGCAGGTTGTGTAGATGCCATGAAAAAATTAATGCACGATTTTTCACTCATGACTTACATTAGAGAATGAATTTTTTTAATACATTTAATAAAAAGTGAAAATTGTGGCATTTGTAAGCAAATTTTTATCAGGAAATTAACCATGCAACAATGTAATCAAGGTCTACACATCTAAACTATTACTATTTATATGATTAACAATGGAACATTCAAGATACTGTGGGGCTCCATTACACCTGGGGGGGCTCCTCCCCCTCCCCCTCCTCCTCTTCTCACCCACTCCCTGTCTGGGTGAGCAAGTCAGAATTAATCACTGGTGCCGCTTCATCTCATAAGTCATCATCCCTGCTATCAGTAGAGCACTGTCAGGTCTGTTCTATTTGTGTTATATATGTCTATATTCCCAACTAGTTTATCAGAGGTAGTCTCTTGAGGTCAGTAGCCATAACTTGACCATGCTTTTCCCTCACGTGTCTAGCACAGTGCATGAGGCACTGACAGGGCTCAGCAGTTGGGGAACCTTGATTCTGATTCACTGAGTTCACTGTCCTGTATCAGCTGAATCATCAACAAAATATAAATATTGAAAAATTGACAGTAATTGTAGAGAAGTAAAACCCCAAAGTTTTTATTAATAGTAAAAACTTTTAACCCAAAGTTAAGCTAATACCATTCTCTACTAAAAATTACTGTCTGAAATGCCTCCTCAGAGGGACAATGAGGGAGCAATGGAAGCATTAACTGCAAAACTGCAGATCACGTCTTGATTTTTATCCACCACCCCCTCCAGCATACTTGATGGTTTCTAATGGCCTAGCATAAAGACTTTCTGACAAATATTAATGCACAAGTAGGCACTTCACATGTAAAGATAATCAATGACTTGGACTTCAGGTATATCTTTAATAAATGGGTTTTAAAAAGTCAGTGTTGGCTTATAACTAATAATTTTAGTCTTGGTTTAATTCTGTAACTAGGGAACAAAACTGACAAGTCAGAAAAGTCTATCCAAAATTGGTCTTGACCCCGCCAGCTAATATGAGTTTCCCATCATTGAAAATGCTAAAATAGACTTGCAATGCTCACTTGTTAGGGATATTATGAAAAATATACAAACATCAGGCCAGGAAATTCTACTGAATGTCCTTCAAAGTCCTTTCCATTCTGGACATTCTGAAAATTTTATCAACACACACACCCTTAAAGATGCCTGCCTGAAACAGACTAGGATAACAAAAACTACCTTTTGCCTGGACAAAAATAAAGGTAACTATTGTTTTTCAAATAAAGAATGATTTACTTATTTTCAATAACATTTAGAATACAAATTTGTAACTTTAATCATCTCTGTGTGATCTAAAATAATGAAGATGTAACACTCATTCAAACGGCATTATTTTACTCAGTACCTACATGCCAGAAAAATTCTAAATGCCAGAGATACATAAGTATATTAGTGTCCTGTTGCTGTTGTAACAAATTACAAGGCTAGTTGCTTAAAACAACACAAGTGTCTTATCTGAATGCTCTGGAGGTCAGAAGTCCAAGATCGGTTTTACAGAGCCGTAACCAAGGCGGCAGGAGAGCTGGGATCCTTCTGGAGACTCCTGGGGAGTCTGCCCCTTGCCTTTTCTGGCTTCTAGAGGCTCCTGCCTTCCGTGACTCCTGACTGCATTACTTCATTTTCTTCTTAATATTTATTTTTGATAGAGAGAGAGACACACACACAGTGTGAATGGGGGAGGGTCAGACACACACACACACACACACAGAATCTGAAGCAGGCTCTAGGCTCTGAGCTGTCAGCACAGAGCCTGACACGGGGCTCGAACCCACAAACTCTGAGGTCATGACCTGAGCTGAAGTCGACCGCTTAAACGACTTGAGCCGCCCAGGCACTCCTGACTGCCTTACTTTAATGCCTCCTTCCATTGCCATTTCTCCTACTCTCATTTCCATGCCTTCCTCCTCCCCTTACAGGCAACCTAGTGATTATTTTGGGCCCATGTGAATAATCCAGGATAATCTCCCTAACTCAAGATCCTTAACTTTATCACGTTTGCCAAGTCTCTTCTGCCACGTAAGAAAACACATTCCCAAATTCTTGGAATAGAAACATGGGCATCTTTAAAGGACCATTATGCTGCCTACTATAAGGAATGAATAAACGAGACCCCATTGGCATGGTGTTAAAATCAAGTAGGTGAAACAGGAAAATAAATATACAGATATGTGATGTAATGTCAGGTAATGACAAGGGTTATGAAGAAAAATAAAGCTGGGTAATGTGTTATATTACGATATAGCTTCATTGATGATGTATTTTTTTAATGGGAAAGGTAGAAAATAAATGTTAAGCATGTCAAGTTTGAGATGCCTATTAGATTCCTAAAGGGAACAGTCATAAATGCCACTGGAAATACAGGATTCTAGATTTCTGTGGAGAAGTTATGGAGAGTGATTGGTGATATCCATTTACCAGTTTTTATAAATGAACAGACAGATGAAGAGATACACAGAGCAAGGTCTGGAAAAGTTCCAAGTACAGGAGCTTCTGTTGCCTTGAAGTTGGGATGCTCGGCATGTAAATATTATAGCCATGGGCCTATGATCACTTGGTGGGGGGGGAGTCAAACAAGAGAAGAGTTGCAAAGACTTCAAAAGGCAGGAAGAGAAGGAGCAGGAAAGGTAACTAACTAGTGGCCCATGATGTGGGAAGGGTAGTGGCCCAGAAGCCAAGCGATGGAAGAGTTTCACAGAGAAGGAGGTGCCCACCAGGACCAAGTGCTGTAGGAAGCCTGAGACAGATGGATCGCCGGGGCTGTGACACAGTGGAATGGTGGGGACAAAAATTTAATTGAGGTGGATTCAGAAGAGTGGAAAATGAAGAAATAAAGACTGAACACAGGCAGCTCTTTTGGGGAGTTCTGCTTTAAAGGGAAGCAGAGCAATGAGACAGGAGCTGTAAAAGGATGAGGAGTCAGGTGATGTTTTCGTTTTTAAAGATGGTAAATAGGTTACAAATGCCTGCTAATTTAAAAGATCTAGTAGCAGAAGCAGAGCACTGATGTCACAGGGCTATGAGGTGACAGCTTCTCAGTGAATGAGTTGGCTAGGCAATACTGAGTGCCCCAAAACTTTGTGTAAACAAACTTAAGGTACAATCAGTCAGCATGGCTGTCTTGTCAAAATTAGTTGCTTGGGTATTGGTGTAGAGTAGGCAAAGAAATAGATTTAACCAGGTTGAAATTTGGGGGGAGGAAGGGACAAGAGCATGGGCATAATAACATACTACAGACTCTGAGGTAAAGGAGAGGGACACAGACACAGGAGGTGACAGTGACAAGGCAGGAGGCTCAATGGATTGTAGACCCCTCTGGAGTTGATGAATTATTAAACTTGGAGGACTGGAGGAAGTGGTGGCCAAAGAGTAGGAGGCTTTCCACTGAGTTTACCATCAGCACAAAGGATTCAGACAGTCACTGAGTTCATCTGAGATTCCTGACAGAGAGAAAATGGCTGTCTTTCAGAGTGACTCAGAGAGTGGCTCTATCTTTAGCTCTCTCCTTCAGATCAGAAGCCTGTGCTAACCAAGGAGTAGATGAACCTACCAGGGAAACAGAAAGAGGAGCTATCGAGTCACCATGTGGGACTGTCACAGGCCCACAGCACAAGATTCATTCGCAATTTCTGAAGTTGCTGGCAAGGACGTCCTGAAGGCGATAACCACACCTCTCCTACTGTGGACACCCGCACAGTGTACTGTGTAACCTTGTAAAAGCATATCCACCTGCGCCAGTCTTATTGACTTAAAAGTATCTTGGATAAAATCAGAGAATGTCATGTGAAATTTGTGTCTCCCAAACTAAAATGGCTGAGCTGAGAAAGATTTCTGCTTGTCCCTTGGGAGAAATCATATGTCTTTTCTTCAAAGAAAGAGCCTTCAGGCTTTAGGGATAAGGTTTTACAGAGGGTTTTGATTTCTCTTCTTCATACCAAACTGGAAGTTTTGTTTTTGTCAGAAGACTTGAAAAACATATCCCTATGCAGCTATCAACGATAATATCAAAATGTTTAATTCAGTCCCCTTGGAAAAGGCAGCTGTGGCAACAAATCAAGTGTCCAGCTTTGTCTCTAATCTATACTCTCATCTCTAGAGAAGCTTATTAATTTTGAAGGCACGAACTCCCAGGATACAGCCAGGACATATAAAATCTGTACAAAAGTGTCCTTATACGTTTCACCTCTCACATGATTAGGCAAACACAAACCATACACTTCACTCTTTGTTTAAAAAAGGTGTGTGCCTGTGTATCTAAATTTTGAGGCAGGTAATAGCTTATTATTATACAATGATGTATTTTTAAGGATACTTTACACTCAAGTACTACATCTTGGAAAAAACGAAAGTTTGACGTGGAAAGCCATATTTGGTTTAGTTTCACCCACATGTCTCAGAAGAGCCATCTGTTCACCTGTTAGAAAACTGCCCTGTCTCTGTGTGCACAACAGCAACCAAGAGAATACTAAGATTTCTTTTTAAGTAGGCTGCATGCCCAGCGTGAAGCCCAATGTGAGACTTGACCTTATGATCCTGAGATCAAGACCTGAGCTGAGATCAAGAGTCAGATGCTTAACTGACTGAGCCCTGCAGGTGCCCCACTACTAACACTTTTGAATGAGTCAGTAATCCTCTTTTATCCAACTAGTAATTGTGTTTTTTTAAAGTTCCAACTATGCTTTAAAATTTTCAATAAAAACATATAAAAAATAATAAAGCAACCCTCCCCCCTACCTTAAGAGGACCCTTTTCTAATCTTTCGTCTTTCCTTTCCCTCTTGAAGGAAACCACCATCTTGAATATGGCACCTATCATCCCAATTCATGTCCCTTTACTTCTTCTCACATCTGTAGACATCCCTAAATAATAGTACAGTTTTTGCATGTATTAGAACTGCACATTAAAAAGTGCAACAATATCATATTATATCTTTTAAAACTTCCTGTAAATCAACATTTTTTTATTTGTCTATGGTGATACAAAGTCTAGTTCACTTATTTTCACTGTCAAATAGCATTAGACTATTCTACAATTTATATATTCTTTCCACTCGCATTAAGTGCTACAATCAGCAGTCTTATAAATGCTTCCTGTATACAGGTACAACAGTTTCTCTAGCCTGGAAAAGTCATAGTTTTACCAGATATTGTCCAAAATATTATGCAAACTTATTCTCATATGAGAAGACAATCTTCTCTTTTTCTACAAAATAAATATTTTGTTAGACATATTAAATTTTAACAAAATTATGGCCAGGAAATGGAATTTCATGGTTTTAATTTCACTGTGCATTTCCAGGATTATTGGTAATTGAGCATATTTTATATGTATATTAGCATTTTTCTGTAAATTGCCTGTTTAAACCCTCTGTCCACTTTCTAATTGGTCTACCTCTCTTTTTCCTAATTTAAATTTAAGAGTTCTTTACATATTCTGGATACCAGGACTTTGTTGTTTATATGTATAATATGTCTCTTACTCTGTGGTTTGTCTTCACTTCTATTGTATGGTATTATCTTTATTCACACAAGTTTTTGTTTTAATGTAGTCAGATTTATTAAACCTTCCTTTGTAATTTCTGCATTCTGTATTACATTTAAGGAATCCTTGCCCACTAGGAATGTATACATATATTCTTCTGGGTTTTTTTTAGATGTTCTGAGTATTGTTTTTCACATTTAAGCCTTTAACCCCTCTGATATTGATTTTTGTTTGTGGCTAAAAGTAAGAAAATAATTATATATTTTTTCTAATTAGCCAGTTATCCCAGCAACATTTACTGAGCATTCTATTTAGTGACCAAACCATCTTCATATGTCTACAAAGCGAGGCCTTTCATATACCCACCATCTCAAGGGAAGCAGCGTGGCGCAGCGGAAGTGTGCTGGGCCCACATACCCACCATCTGTAATTGTGTGGGTCTATTTATGTGCTCCCCATTGTGGACTCTCAGTCCCTCCTGGAATAATACCACAGTTAGAGCTTAATGAATCTCCAATCTTCACATTTCTTCAAAACTGTGCTGTTCCAAAAAATTGGCTGTTTTTGGCATTTTCCTTTTCCATATGAGCTTTAAAACCAACTTTTAAAGTTTCGTTAAAGATCTTACTAGGAGGAAAATAAATAAAGAAGAAGAAGAAGAAAAAAACAGGGGGCACCTGGGTGACTCAGTCAGCTGAGCAGCAGACTTTGGCCCAGGTCGTAATCTCCACACCCCTTGCCCCTTCCCAGCTTGCACTCTCTCTCAAAAATAAATCTTTTTTAAAAAAATCTTACTGGGAGGTTTATTAGAATTGCCTTGAATTTGTAGATTTATTCAGGAGAAGTAACACCTTAATTACATTAGGCCACCCTATCTACAAACATGGCATTCCAAAAATGCCATGTAATATTTTATTAATTTCATGTTACACTTACATGAAGGCCACTCCGTACTCTCTGTATTATTTCAATTCTAGCATATGTGCCTCAAAAGCAAATACATCACTGCCATGTTAGTATCATAATAGTTATTCAGACAGTACCCAATTTATGATGATGTTTCAAATTACAATTTTTCAACTTTATGAGGGTGTAAAAGCAATACACAATCAGTAGAACCATACTTCAAATTTTAAATTTGGACCTTTTCCTGGGCCAGCAATATACATGAGGTGTGATGCTCTCTGGTGATTCTGGGCAGAGGCAGTGAGCCACAGCTCCCAGTCAGCCACACAATGTCAAAGGTAAACAACTGATACACTTTCAACATCCTGGCTTTTTAAATTTTCAGTAAAATATTCAATAACTTACATGAGATATTCAACAATGCATTATAAAATAGGCTTTGTGTTAGATGATTTTGCCCAATTGTAGGCTAATGTGGCATTAGCACATTTAAGATAAGCGAGGCTAAGCTCCGATGTTCAGTAGGTTAGGTGCATTAAATGCAGCTTAGCAGGACTTAACCGTGTGGTTAAGAAGAGGAAGATCCGTACACAGAAAGCCAACCAAATCAACAAGTCAAAGTATATCCTAAGATAACCATCTCCAGTATTTTCGTGAAACATAAAGCTATCATAGAATCAGAGGCATTATTTAGAATATGTTATTGAAAAATTATTTCCCGAGCTGGCTTATTCTCTGGGAGAAAGAATACCATTTCTTTCCCACAGGCCCTATTTTCTGTTCCTCAAAATTCTTCACATGCCAGAGTCAAAAGAAGTGAGCTGTGTTTTAAAAGTCACGAGATAATTCTTTTAACTTGTACACACAAAATAAATCAGGCTTTGCTCACTTGAATAAGACTTTAGCTCCCTTAGTCTATTTGTTTTAACGCTACGAAGAGGGAGTTTTAAGACAAGAATTTATCCAATCATTTAACAAAGCTACAATTCAGAAAACTGGCAAGCTTTACAGAACATCTTTTAGAGAGCAAATATTCTATTTATTTATTTATTGTTCTATTCATCATGTAGCATAATGTGAATATTATAGTACAATTAACAATAACTGTGATTATAACAGTTATATATATTCACAGCTGGGTATGAGAACCACCCTTCTGTCTATTTATTATTCATTAAATCTTTCAAAAAACAGAGAGTGGAAGCTTTCTATGAGAATTCAGTATACACAGTGTACATTGTATTAGTTGACTTTAATTTGCATTTGCTAAATAGTGAAGTCTTTCCTTATCTTCCCCAACTAGATGAAATTTGCCCCTCATCTAAATCTCTATAAAAATTGAATTTTACTTAAGGCAACTAACAATTTTTCCTTGCATTTCTGCTATTTGTTACATCATATAATTTTCTCTGCTATAATATAGTGGCCGTGTGAATGAGACATCAAGTCACACGGATCATTAACCTTCTATCTTCTGTGTAGTAACTGTATGATGTGGGACAAATTACTTGACCTGTCTAGGCCTTAGTCTCCTTATCTATAAAATGAAGAAGACAATATTGAGCTACATTATAAGGTTGTTGTGAAAATACAGGTACAGAGTTTAATGTGGGCTCAGTTGGTTAAGTGTCCGACTTGGGCTCAGGTCTTAATCTCACAGCTCGTAGCTCATGAGTTTGAGCCCTGCCTTGGGCTCTGTGCTGACTGCTCAGAGCCTGGAGCTTGCTTTGGGCTCTGTGTGTGTGTCTCCCTCTCTCTGCCCCTCACCTGCTTGCTCTCTGTCTCTCTCTCTCAGAAATAAAGAAACATTTAAATAAATAAATAAAGTTAATATATAGTTGTATTCACTTACCTACCATCCAGTATTATCTTATCATGTCCTCCCCCAAATCCTCTACAATCTATATTGTAAGTTTCTAGAAGGCCAGAAGCCACAGCTACCTTCCTTTACACAGTGACACCTTGCTGAGTAACTCCTATGTGTAAGGCCCACATAAAGTAATTACTAAAATTTGTTGAATTAAAGATATTTCTCTATCCATTATACTCCAAGGATTTTTTAAATTCTCCTCTGGTTTCTCAAATGAAATAATAAACCAAGTAAGGGCAGGTGGCATTTCAATAAATAAATGAATGAACCATAATAAATAAATGCTAACTGATGGCAAATGAGTAAGTATATGCTGGATACACATGTAAAATGAAAATCACTGTTTGACAAATCCAAAATAAAATATTAAGACATTTTTAAATGTAATTTAAAAAAAGGAAAAACAAACAAACAAATTTCCACTGTCAGGCAGCTACCTGAAAAATGTATGTAATATTTTTAAAAGAAGTTTAGTAGGTAAAGATACTACATCTATTTAAAATTTCTGGTCTCATCATTTTAATGGATTAAAAAATGATTTCCTAATTATAATATAGGAAGCCAATCTAACATCAAGCATTTAACTGTATGAGTCTCATCTGAAATATTTAACCCCTTGATTATGTAACTGGACTTAGTTGAAAATTATGGCATTAAACCTCCTAAAAGAACAGCTTATGAATAGAATATTAGTAACAGATATTTCAGTATAAATAACTGAAAATAAGATAACACTATGATAACAGTGTTCTGTTTGATAGAGATACAATATTTTTCTTTCCTACATTTTTGTGTGTAAAAAGATCTGGGTGTTTCCCCCTTTCTTATTTTGCTGGTAGAAGAAACCAGAAACCAAAGACAAAAAAAATAATGACTGCATTTACAGAGAAAGTTTTTTTTTTCTTTTTAATTAATTGCCATCAGGGAAAATGGCCTAGGAGAAATAACTTTCATATACTGTGACAAAACTCACTTTCCACCCGTGGACGCTGCTGAGAAAGCATTGTTAAGGTCTCCCTTCCTGTCCCATCATGCCTAAGTCAGAGTCTCTGAGAGTCCCAACAGCTGTGGAAGCTCTTCATTAGAGATCTGAACTTTGAAACAACCGATGAGAGTCTGAGGAGCCATTCTGAGCACTGGGGACCACTCACGGACCATGTGGTAATGAGATCCAAAAACAAAGTGCTGCAGATGCTCTGGGTTTGTCACATATGCCACTGTGGTGGATGCGGCCACAAATGCAAGGCCACACAAAGTGGATGGAAGAGTTGTGGAACCAAAGAGGGGTGCCTCAAGAGAAGATTCTCAAAAACCTGGTGCCCACTTAATTGTGAAAAAGAGTTTTTGTTGGTGGCATTAGAGAACACACTGAAAGTATCACCTAAGAGATTATTTTGAACAGTATGAAGAAGTGGAAGTGACTTAACATCATGACTGACAGAGACAGCGGCAACAAAAGAGCTTTGCTTTTGTAACCTTTCATGACCGTGACTCCATAGACAAGACTGTCATTCAAAAATACCACGCTGTGAACGGCCCCAACTACGAAGTAAAGAAAGCCCTATCTAAGCAAACGATGACTAGTGCTTCATCCAGCCGATGAGGTCACAGTGGTTCAGGAAACTTTGGTGGTGGTTGTGAAGGTGGTTTTGGTGGGAAGGAAACTTTGGTCATGGAGGAAACATCCATGGGTCAGGTGCCTTTAGTGGCCACCACGGTGGTAGGGGTGGATATGGTGGCAGTGGGGACGGCTAGAGTGCACTTGGTAATGATGGAAGTCATTCTGGAGGTGGCTGGAGCTGCAGTGATGGGGGTAACTATGAAAATGAATCTTCAAATTCTGGACCCACGAGAGGAGGACATTTTGGAGGCAGACGCTCTGGCTGCTCTGGTGGTGGGGCTAATACTTAGCCAAACCATGAAACCAGGTGGCTATGGTGGTTCCAGCAGCAGCAGTAGCTATGGCAGTGGCAGAAGGTTTTAATTACTGCCAGGAAAACAACGCTTAGCAGGAGCGGAGAGCCAGAGAAGTGACAGAGAAGCCACTGGTTACAACAGGTTTGTGAACTCAGCCAAGCACAGTGATGGCAGGGCCTAGCGGCTTCACATAAATGTTTTAGATAATACTCAAGTATATGGGCAGGAAACTTGGAAGACTATTTGTGACTAATTGTATACAGGTTATTTTACTTTCTGTTTTGTGGAAGATATAAAGCATTCCAAGAAAAGGTTTTAATGTAGGGTTTGTTTGGTTGGTTTGGTTTTGTTTTTTGCACCCATGCTGCCAATTGCTAAATGTAATAATCTGATCATGGTGCTGAGTCAATGTGTCAAAAGTGTGCTGTGTAAAGTTAGTTTATTCTGGAGACATCTTGGTCAATTACCTCGACAGTGTAAAGTTAGAATTCCTTCAGGGTGATATCGGGTTCTGTTTGAGATTTCTTTGCAGTGTACCTGGACATGAAAGCCACAGTCTCCAGAAACCTTAGTGTAGGTGAACTGACAGTTAATACGTTCTGACCTGGAGTTCACGGTGAAAGGGTCACTCCAGGAAAGTCAGAGTTTGTTTGGTTATTAATAGGATGTTTGTCACATCCTACGCAATACATCCAAATTGAATTACAGTATCAGATAAAATTATAGATGGGACTGAAGCTTATGTATCATCTGTTATCATACATAATTAGTAAACTACCATAAAGTTCAAACATACTTTTCACAGGTGCCATGAGTGAAAGAGAACATGAACCAGATTCTCTGTGTAAAAGAGTGGTGAGTAATCAGGATAGTTGTGTGCACACGTGCACTCTCACACGCGCACACACGGAGAGGCAGGAAGTGCTTAAAGAGGACGCTGTGCTGCCACTAACCAGGTCCAATGCTTACAGCCATCAGACATGACTAGTTTCGTGTGCTCCATATCTCAGTCATGGTACGTATTAGGTAACCAGCATTTCTCAAAGAAACAGTCTCCTGGTGATCCCTCCTGATGAACAGGATGAGATTAATGCTGGCCATCTGTTCATCATAATCACTATAGTATTTACTATGGAGTGAAGTTTAGGGATCGTCCTGGGTGACCTTATGGCTTGATCAACCAAATAAAGATCGTCAAATCTATCTGGACTGGATGCTCCATAGCCAACTCTATTTCCTAACTTGGTAAACAGTACCATTATTCAGCCAGCAGCTCCAAATTTCAGACCAACCACCTCTTCTTCATTCCTTCCCTATGTTACTGGGCTGGCTCAAGAACGTCTCACTTTGTATCTGCATTACTACTGCAACTGCCCCCCAATTTTCTATGCTGCCAGTCTCACCTTCCTCTTTCCCCTCCTTTATCACATTTTCAGTGTATTCTGAAATTCAAGTGTGCTCATCACTCTCCTGCTTAAAATCCTTCACTGGTCCTCCTAACATTCTTAGGGTGAATTCAAACGGCTTCAAATGGTATTCAAGGTCATTCAAGATACAGGCCACCAGTAATGTCCATGGTTTTCTGAATTCACCATCCCCTCCTAAGCCTTCTTGTCTCTGTAGAAGCTGAGTTCTGTCCTTGCTCCCCTATCAGGCAAGTTCTTAAAGACAGGGATCAACCCTGTTTGGGAGGTTATTTCTGATTAAATTTTCTGTCCCCAATCCTAATTTTTTAGTCTGCACACACATATGTGTGCATACACACACACACACACACACACACACACACACTCCTTATTTAGGCACTCTGCTCAAGCACTCCCCTAGCAACTTAGGCATATATCACTATTTTTGGACTTAGTCTTTCATCTGTACATTCTCACTGCTTGGTATATAACAATGCTCAGCAAATGTACTGAATAAAAAGGAAAGAATAGTCTATATTAGCTGTCACTTTTGTTCACCCTTCTCCTGGTACTCACTGTTCAACTCACTTCATAAAGGCTTGTACCTGTATTGCTCCATCAAAAAATCCTTCCAAATCTCAGCTGAAGTCATCAAACATTTTCCAGTCCTTCTCATGGCTTTCAGTTATGCTGAGATTACCATGTCCTTGAAACACTCCTCTCTTGGCCCCCAGGACACCACATGCTCCCTCCATCCCTGGGCTCCAGCCCCCTTTTCAGTCCCTTGGGCATATCCGCTCCCTCGCAAGCCAGTCTCTGCACACACAGTTCCCTCCGTCTAGGACCCTCCAGCACCTCTAACCCTCTGATCTCAACCTCAGCTAAAGCTTCAGATCAGGGTTTCCCCAACTTCAATGTACATGTGAACCACCTGCAGATCTTATTAGAACGCAGAGGCGAATTCAGTAGGTCTATGATGGGCCTGGAGATTCTGCATTTCTAACAAGTTCCCAGGTGATGCTCAAGCAAACCATGCATAGACGGCACTTTGAATAGGAAGACAAGTCAAATGTCTCCGCAGGGGAATTTCTGTGTTTCCACCTTACCCCCACACTTGACGTAGTCAAATGCCCCCAACTCATGCTCTCCCCGAACCGTGCAACTCCCCACGACAGCTGTTGCTTACCATTATAACCTGCACACATCCTTCTCCCTAGCCTCCTGCTCCCACTAGGACTGGCACATTCATTTTTAAGAAATGAATGAACGAAGCCTGCTGAGCCCCCCCTCACAGGCCAAATCGCTCACCTTCATGACACTAACGCACGGCTTACCGCCCTGAGCTCGAGTCCTACGGAAATCCAGCTCACCCGTGGTTAGTCCTCTGAGCAATTTTCTGTTCCTTCCCAAGGTTTACTAATTTGGGGTCTGCTCACCTATGGCCAAAGAGAAATGATTCCGTATGTACTGGCCTTTTTATTCATTATAACAAGTGTGGTTTGGGCCATAGTCTCCATGGACAGTCAACCGGTACAGATGCTCTTGTGCCAGGCATATAGGAAACAGAGTTTAAAAGAGCAAATTCTACTTATTGTGGGCAGATCCAAATCTCCCATCCTGGTGCGAGAAATATTTTGGAGGCAGGAGGAAAAGACAAAAACTTTTAGTACATTCTGATTTATTTTTCCCATTTAAAATTCATTGTCTAGATTCTCATAAAATCTGATCTTTCTTCCACTTAGGGGGAAAAATGGACTAAAAATACTATTGGAAATATTATGTAAGTTAATGGCTGGATACAAGAGCTAGAATATTTGCACGGAAGGACGGAAGAGCTTGGCTGCGTAAGACGCACGACAGGCAGGAGCAACGCCGCTGTTGCCAAGAGAACTACCCGGAGGAAGTGCCAGAGCAAAAACTAAAAATAAACAAAATATAGTTTGAGATATAAACTCCATGGATGTCACTTCCCTTGACTAATGAATATGTTAAAATAGGAACAGCACATAGTAGCACAAATAAAAAGGTATTAACACTTCATTAAAATGCTAATAATACATCTCAGAGAAATTTGTTGTCCTCTAAATACAGAGTTTTAAGAATACTTAAGGAAGACATTTATTTTATGATTTATTTGAAATTAAAAAAATTTCTCAATTCTGTTTGGTAAATCTATCAGCATACTCAATTTGAAAAATGGTGATGCATTTCTCTAATAATAATCTTATTTGCGTGAGATTGTTCATGTCCCTTAATTGTATACCAGAAAGTGATTGCTTTTCCCAGAGGTGGGAGTAAAGGGTGCGGCCCTCTGATACATTCATGCCCAAAATGTAAGTAGCCATAGTTTTTTTAAGGTGGATTTTATTTATTTCCTGTTTGTTTTGAGAGAGACAGAGACATCATGAGTCGGGGAGGGACAGAGAGAGAGGAGAGAAAGACAATCCCAAGCAGGCCCTGCACTGCCATGCAGAGCCTGATGGCAGGGCTCGAACCCATGAACTGGAAGATCATGACCTGAGCTGAAACCAAGAGTCGGATGCTCAACTGACTGAGCCACCCGGGTGCCCTGGTAAACAGCCATAGTTTTATGCATCTATAATTCACAAAATACCTACACATATAAATGATTTCTTAAAAAAATAACTACACCTTTTAAAATGGCATTAACATTTTGAATTTTTTTTCTGTGTACTTGAATTTTACTGTGTACTGAATTATACAGAAAGTACACAGAATTTTCTAAAAGTACAAATCTGGGAGAGTACATTTCTAAGTCAAATTTTTCAGATTTTCAATTGATTTTCCCAAGTATGCAATGGTCTTCACCTTATCTTAATAATGCATTTCTAATCCTGTTTCAGGTAGAAAATTATTTTAATTATTTATCATCCCAGAATTTCATTAAGTTATTATTATCCCCAAAGTGCATATTTCAGAATTTGGAATAACATTTCTCAGCATGGTAATTTGCCTCATACTAGATGTCACTTAAAATTAATTCATTTTACATAATATAATTTTAGAGAATGGACAAAGTAGGGCACAGATCCACTACAGAATCTGAAGCTTCAAACAGAAGTTGGCCGAGTGAACAAGATGTCCCCACCTACAGGGACAAGTAGGACACTGTAACACAGTTCTGTTACACCACGGCCCTTAAAGAGGAGATCCGAGGGGGTCTGAGGAGCAGAGAATGTGGAAGGACTGGACCCCTTGGAACTTTAGGTACTCGTGATTGGAGAAATAATAACGGCAAGAGACAAAGTTTGGAGGAGACAGTCGGGATTCTGCAAATAAGTGTACAGCCGCAAAAGTGCCTCAAATCCACAGGAACAAACAGAATATTATGAATTTGGGATGCTATCAAGCATGGCTCACAAGATTTCCAGTCCAGCAAACTAAGGATATTCACCAAGAGAAATAGGTCCATTTAAAAAGAAAAGTCAGTGAAGAAAAAAATATAAATAAATAAATAAAAGTCAGCAAAAACCAGAATTCACTTAACAAAAATCACACGTAACCAAATCTGATGGAAACTGATGTTATCATCTATTCTATAAAGGAAATAAAACCTGCACACACCAATAGCAATAACACCACCAAAGAAAACTTACGCACTCACAGTTCCTGCCATAAAGAATATCCTTTCTTAAAAAACAATGAACAAAGGAAAAATGAAAATCAGTAATAGGATGAGGTTGGGGATCCAGGGCGAGCAGTGAAGGAAACCTAACAACAAAGCCCTTTCAAGGAGGTAAAGCCATTATATTATTATAAAAGGGATTTAAAGATGAGAGCTCAAATAACTGTTCTCACAAGGAAGCTATATCCGCACAATTAGGCTTGAACAAGCTAGGATGAGCGCACCATATGGCATGCCTCCTGGATCATCAAGGAGAGACAGTGTGTCTTAAACACATTCTTTTGGGTGAGGATTCTAATACTCAGATAAGGACGTGTGTGCTTGCTGTAGTCTGGTATATGCTGAGGATTTAAGTACTCAGCAAGTGGGAATAGGTAATGTATGAATTCCCAAAGTAGGCTCTGCAACTAGTTGACACTAGGGCCTATTCCTCCATCTGCTCCCAACCAGAGGTCCTCAATACTTGTCCTCCTTCCCCAAAGACACTCGTTAGGCTTTTTTGGCTACTATATTCCACTACAGTGAAAACACATTTACAGGATAAGCCATGTTGATAATAGGGAAGCTAAAACTAGGCTATAAAAGAGATAGGTCACATGGTCTGGGTAGCTTAAGTATTTGGGGAGAAGTAGAGTGTAGGGAGTCAGGGTTTGGGCTCTAGCTTGCCTCCATCACTTCATAGTTGGTGTGACTTTGGGCAAGTTGCTTTAACCCCTTTATGACTAATTTGTGGAGAGTCTGTGTGCATTCTTAAGAAGGAGATACAATGTTTAGTCATACATAAAATGGTGGCTGTTTTTATGGAAGCCACAGGCATGTACAGAGAATGCCCCTAATGTCTATAATACTATATTCCTGGATAAACAAATACAAAACGGTAAAGTTGGCAATCCTTCTCAAATTATTTTATAAATTGAATGCAACACCCATCAATATTCCAAAAGGATGTTTTTGGAGAACCGACAAAATGATTCTAAAGTTCACATGAATAAATAATAGGTCAGGATATCCTAGAAACATATGAAGAAAAAGCTTCTGCACTATATTTTGAAGAAATATTTAGAAGCCACAATAATGAAAAAGGTGTGATAATAGATCAAGAACAAACAGATCAATAAGACAAGACAAAGTCCCAAAGAAACACAAGTACATAACAATTTAGTTTTAAGAAAGTACAAATTAGTAAGGAAACAATACAAATGGAAGATAACTTTGTTAACTACAAATCTGTACCTTATGACCAAAATTAATTGATCTAGAATTTCAGATCTAATTGTCAAAAATAAAACGTTAAGAAGAGTAGCTGGAGATGTATTTGGGAAGTAGGGAAGGACTTTCTCTGCATCAACTCCAAAGAAACCATAAAATTAAACTAATGATATTTTTCAAGAAGTTAATGCAACTAAACCTATCAACAAACAGAAAGAATTCAAGGGCAAATAACAAAGAAAACATAATGTAGATAGCAAAAGGGGTCGATCTTATTAATTAAAATGACTTAAGGATCTGGGTCATCTGGGTGGCTCAATCAGTTAAGCATCTGACTCTTGGTTTCTGCTCAGGTCATGACTTTGCAGTCTGTGAGACTGAGCGCCGCGTTGGGCTCTGAGCTGACAGTTGCAGAGTCTGCTTGGGATTCTCCCCCTCCCTCTCTCCCTTCTACCTCTCTCTCTCTTTTTCTCAATAAATAAAACAAACTTAAAAAAATAAAATGACTTAAGAACCAATTTTAAATGAACAAAACAATAGAAAATGGCCAAAACATACAAATACGCGATTCTGAGAAATGAGCAGAAATATGAAAACAAATCAAAGCTCACAAGTCATGTTTCTTACCATACACACAAAAAGATAACCATGGGAAATAATAGACATGTTAATTATTTCTATTGTAGTACTCATTTCCCAATGTATTGATACATCAAAACATCACATTGTATATATTATAAATATATCCAGTTTATATTTGTCAAAAGTAAATATTTTTAAAAAGCTCACAAGTTGCTAAAAAATAAAAATTATCATCTATTACATTTTAAAGACCTTTAAAAATTAAATAATTAATGATTAAATAAATATAACACCTAATACATATGTTTTAAGGTACAGGAAATGGGCAGTCTCATATACTATTAGTGGGAATCCAAATTTGTATACACGTTCTACAGTGCACTTGACTTACAGTTGTTGTTTTTTTTAAGTTCTTATCCTTCTTTCTTCATGTTTATTTATTTATTTTGAGAGAGAGAACAAGTGGGGGCGGGGCAGAAAGAGAGAGAGGGAGAGAGAAAGAATCCCATGCAGGCTCTGCTGTCAGCACAAAGCCCAAGGAGGGGCTCAATCTCATGAGTCAAGAGATCATGACCTGAGCCGAAATCAAGAGACAGACACTTAACCAACTGAGTGACCAGGGTGCCCCTGAAGTTCCTATCCTTTGATTCAGTAATTTCTCTCATAGAGTATGCCTCTTGTTTCCAAATCCACCATTCAAAATTTGTTTTGTGATGCTGACACTGGGCCTCTGCAAGCTACAGCTTTCTCTTGCCAGTAGGTTCCCTGGTAGGCTCTGCCAGAAGGAAGCCAGAGGTCAGAGGCAACAGATTCCTCCCCCTGTTTGATTGCTGCTTGAGTCAGCCTCTTCCCACAACAGCCTTGACCCCCACAGAGACAGGAGCACCAGGGGCCTGTGCCCCTCTGAAGTCCGGGTCCAGTTCTGCTGGGTCTGTCCTCTGAGCTTGGAGAGCAGGGCCTCTTTTCCAAGCCTTGAGCTTCTAACAGCAGGAACCTTCTTCAGGGAGACTATACTTTAAATGTTAACAACAGTTGTCTTCTGGTAATTGTCTGTTTCTTGTATTTTGTGTGAGGGTATACATGTGTTTTCTCTCTCTCTCTCACTGTTTTTTTTTAACTATTTTTCATTCTTTGTATAATTAGGAAAGTTACTGCTCCCCCCCCCCAACATACATATTCACACTACATAGTGGTTAAAAGCACGCTCTCTAAAGCTAGATAGAATTCAAAACCGAGTTTTGTTACACACTGGCTGGAGGACATTGGGTAAATTTCAGATGCCCAGGTTAGTGTAAAATACATATAAAATGCTAAAAACTCCACTAAATATAAACATATTTGTTTATCTTGACAAAATTAGAATCATAATGCTTATATTTTTCACTTAATAAAAAGATAAACTAAACTCATTTAAAACGTAGAAAAATAAAAATCATACTTCCTTATAAAGATACATAAGTGATTTCTAACTTCCACTTTGAAATAGTTTCAAACATACAGAAAAGTTGCAAAAATAATGAAAAGGACTCTCATACATCCATCTAGATTCATGTGTTGACATTTTGGCATATCTGTTACGTCATTATCTACCTATTTACTTCTTTTCTGAATCTTTCGGGAGAAACTATAGACACTATGCCTCCTTACCTAAATTACTACAGTGGGTATTTCCTAAGGAGAAGACCATCCTTCCATACAACCACAGTATCATTATCAAAATCAGGAAATTTAGAATTGATACTTTTATCTAATATTCAGTCATTACATTTTTGCCAATTGTCTTAATCATGTCCTATATAGCAATTTTTCCACTGACCAAGGATCAAATCCAGAATCACACGCATTTTATTTAGTTGTTGTTAAATATGGGATGGCTAGATAATATTCCATCTATTGATATACTAGGCTTTTATTTAACTAATACTCTCTAAAAGTATTGATTTGTGTCCATCTTTTTGTTATTATTATTATTATTATTATTATTATTATAAATAATGCTGGAATAAACATAACTTGAATATGAAGTTATTTGAAGTCTTTGTCAGTCTTCTACTATTTTTTAAGATGATTTAGGATCTTTAGGATAATCATTCAGGATCCAGCAGAAAAACAGAAATCACAACAGTTATTTTAACAGAGAGAATCTAATATAGGGAAATGGTTAAACACGTTTAGAAGTCTTTAAAGGCTAAAAGGGAGCATGGAGGTAAGAAGAAATAGTAAATGCATGAAACAACTACCTCTCTAGGGCTAGAGGAACAAAGGAAATAGGTTGGATTATTGGAAACAGGGCACATAGAGGCCCCCAGCTAACTTGAGATGGTTTGTTCAAAGGAGAGGAGTATTCATTGAAAAGACATTCTGAAAAGGAAGAGGAAATGCCTAGCATTCTTTCTCCATCTCCCCTTCAACTCAGAACAAACAAGTAACTTGTATGTGCTTTAGTAAAATAATCCAAACAAATACATGAAAAGTAAAAGAATTTTGTACCATAAACATTGAAACCTAGCAAAATTCTGTAGTGATTTGGAAAGCAGTTTAAAATGTATGTGTAATATATAAACTGGGCTTTGGAGTATGCAAAAGAAAGAGAAAACAACTATAGGAATTAATTTTTTTTTTAAGTCAAATTATACTAAAACATTCTTCAATTGTGAAAATCCATTTGAAATGCAAATGGTAAGGGTTGGCTGGCTGGTTCAAAGCAACAAAGTTTTACCTATGCTTGAGAATGTATGACACACCCACAGTATGAGAGCTTCTACTGACGCCTACCTCAGAAAGTAAAAGAAAGGAAATTGAAAGACACAGAAGGAAGTCAACAAGGACCCGCCCTGGGCCTTAATAGCCAGTTCACTTGGATTATAAGGGTTTTTAATCTCTCTGAAGCCCTAACATATTTTACAAATCCTGATTTCATAAAGTCCAAGGAAATGACTGAAAATTCTGATTAGCAGACTTGCTGACTACTTCCACCAAATAATTAACTGTCAAGTGGCTAAACAGAGGGAAGGGCAAAGCCGTCTAGCTTCACTGTGTATGCAACACCAAATAACTCAAAACCAGTTGGGTAGAGATGTTCAGAACAGCTGAAAGCTGAGTTCCCGATTCTCCATGAAACTCGGACAGACCCACATGTGGCATTTAGCTCTAGAGTAACTCATCCTCTGGGTCAGCAGCAGGAAGCTCATCATGGGCTGACAGTCCAAGAGACTGGGCACTTTTCAGAGTGCTACTGGAGTAATTTCCTGTGTGAAAAGCTCACTGCTGTTCCTGCATTCCGCGGGGTGCATTTCTTCTCATCTCAGAGGATGTTGCTTTTCCACAGGAAGAGGAAGGAACCAGTTGTTACTGGATGTGTGGGCAGAGAGAGCTGCTGGGCATTTTCAGCATGCCTCAGTCTCAGCTGTGGGAACTGGGGGTGCGGCTTAGCACCCGGGACCGACTGTACTACTGCAGCAGTCAGGAGTCACAGCTTAGGAAGACAGAAGCTCTGACTGACTGGGTGTCGCATGTAAGCGATGAATCACAGGAATGAATCTACCCCCAAAACCAAGCGCACGCTGTATACATTGTGTTAGCCAGCTTGACAATAAATTACATTTAAAAAAAAAAAGGGAGGAAGACACCAGCTGAGGAAGTTGGAAGGCAGAAATAATACCTGGAACTTCACCACCTCCAGTTCCTAGAAATGTGCTAATATTCTAAAGGAAATTCTAAAAAGTACTCTGTTGGATTCCCAAATAGCATATTGTGTAAAATCTTTTTGGAGAGAGTGTCTTTCTTTCTTTCTTTCTTTGTTTTTTTCACATTTCATAAAGAAGAGTTTAAGTTACCTAAATCATTTTTGTTGAAATTTCATTTAATTAGTGTAACATTTTTCAGTAAAAGGAAACCTTCATTAATGTAAGCTTTCTTTCCTTGTGACCTTGAAATTGGGAATGAAGCTCAAATTAGCATATTTTTCAGTACAGCTAAATCAAACAGTTGGGACCTACGGCCATTATGATTTTTATTAAAAACTACATTTTATTTGAAAGGAAAAAAAAGAAAGCCTCTGACCCATACTATTAATCTCTTCTTATAGTTGTACTATCTTAGTAAATTTTACAGATAATGAGATCTGTGTCTTCTAAAAAAGAAAAAAAAAAATCATGTTCCTTTAACAGACTAGTAAGTTTTAGTTGGATTTTGTTTTAATAATCAAAAACACATTTTTTAAAGGTCAACTATCACATTCATAACTGTTGGTAGATTTTTATAACATATGGGTCATGATATACTTCAAAAGCAAAGATACAACTAATTGGAATAGTCTCTTTCCATCTCTAATATTTTCTCTCCTATCTCTAAAATAATTTGTATCTGAAAAAAAGAGTCATGTTTTCTTCTAAATGGTAAAAGATCTGTGAAGGCATTTTTCTTCATTACCTCTTTTATCATTTGTAATGATAAAATGTCTTATTTGTAAGATGTCTTTCATAATTTAATTACTTCATTTCTTACAATTTCACAGGGCAATATTTTAAAATTATTTCTCAACCCTGGTAAGAATTCTTTTATTCCTACTAAGCATCTTAGAGTTACATTTAACTTTTTGAGTTACTTGATAAAAAAAAAAAAAAAATTACCGTATCCTACTTGACATATTCACTATTGTCTGAAATGAAGACTAAAAGTCTTTTACTAAAAGGAGGAAAATTGTAAAAGGTACCAACTAGTGGGCCCGGATACAGATTCTACAAACAGGTATGTTCATTTCCTTTCAAACGCTTTAGAGCAAGGGCCAGGAGAAAGATACCCAGGCCGCTGAAGCAATGCCCAAGGATAACATTAACTTCCCTAAAGCTTAGTAAGCGGCAACAAAATTACAAACAACATACCTACTTTCAGAAATCCTATGCACTAAACTTGGAAATCAAAAGTCACCTTATAAAACATTACAAAGTTTAAAAACTTAAAAAGGAATCTCACCTACCTCCAAATTAGGGGCAGTTTATACGTAAAACTAGCAAGGCTGGCATACAGAAAGTAGTGAGAGCAGGAGGTTTGTGCAACCTGATTCTTATGGGTTTTCTTGGAAAAGTAAATGGGGATTCTGGGGACAATAAATTGCATATTACCATTATGCACTTTCAAAGTGATACATTTTAGTTGTGAGACATTTAGGTTTGCATACACTAGTCTTTCAAGGAAGTCTTTCCAAACCTTTGCTTGCAGTCAGGACTGGGATCACCCTGAACTCGTGACGCAATGTTGTCTAGTACCCAGGACAAACTGTTGCCACAACATCCGTGGAAACCTTCTCTCTGCATCTGGAAGTTTACTCTTTGTATGTCCATATATTTTGTCAATGCATTAATATTTTTCAGAGAGCATATACTGTATGACTAACTTCATGAACGTGGGTAGCATTTTTTTCCTAAAAATATGCTGAAGCAAAAATCTTTCCAACAGGGAAACCAGTGCACTTTGCTGAAAACACAAATCTAAATGACATCTAGGAGGGTGCCGTGTGTTTTTCATAATCGCACTCACTTCCCAAAATCATAGCAACAGCAGAGTATCTCCTGCACGGATTCAACTGATCACTTTCCTGAGCCTAAAAAAGGACGTGGTAAAACCACAGTTCTTTTCCTCAGCAACCCCTCCAGCAAAATGATGCAGAGCCAGGAGATCATCTCAGCTACCCTGAGGTTCCTCAAGGGTATACGTTACTGTCCCTGGGGAAAGGAGACAGGGAATCCCACAGCTGACATCAAACCTGTCAGGAAATCGTCTTGGCTCTGCTTTCAAAATACATCCAGAATGGATCACTTATCAACACCTCCTCTGCTACTACCGTGGGTCAAGGAAGGCCTCTTGGCTGACTGTTCATTAGCTTCCTACCCAGCAAATCTTCTTGTCCTCTCCAGCCCCCACCCCCAGGCAATTCTCGACCTGGCAGTAACCACAGAGAACCTGTTAAAACTGAAGTCAAACAAGTCCCCCTGTGAAGGAAGCCTCTGGAGGCTCCCATCTCACTCTCGATCGGGCCTTCTCGCACTGCTCCCACTGGCCTGGAGTGCCTTCCCAGATACCCACATGGCACGTTCCCGTCATTCCTCCCATGTCACCTCTTGCATGACTCTTGTCCTGAACATACTACCTAAAACACACCATTAGTCCTGTCTGCCTTCGGTGCTTTTTCTACCTTTGCATTTTTTTAGCCTATATGCACTTGGCTCTATTATATTATACAGTCTATCTTTTAATCTGTGAATTGCCTGTCTTCCCCACGAGAATGTTGAAAGCTGGCTTCTCTGGGGCAGGTATTATTGTTCGCTTTTTCTGAAGTCAGGAATAGTGAGTGGCACGGAACGGTTACTCACTAGGTACGAACTGAGAGACACATGTGCTGTGAGCAGGCATATGCCTGGCACTCCGCTGCCCGGGCTAGCCATTGAGTCAAGCAACTTGAAGATCCCAAACTAGACTGATGTACTTTCATTACCATGGTACGCATTTCCAATTATTTCTGATGCGTCTGCTTAAACTTTGCTTTCCCCAATTGGAATGCTCCTATCAAAATCCTACTCAACTCTGGTTAGGTCAAGAACTGGTCAAAAGTTTCCTCCTAGAGCATTCCTCTGGCTTTCTCCAGCCCATAAGTGATCTTTCCAGAATCCGTCTATCAATCATGTCTTATGACAATCACACACACTTTTCATCTAGTATATTGAAACTGCCACTTATTTCTTAAACTCTTATTTCAACTGGGCTAGGCTGTTTCTTGAAGTCAGGTGGGCAGTTTGACAGGCCCCTGAGCATCTCATGTAATGCTTTCATGAACTACAGTTTTAAATATTTTGACTGATGGAGTAACCAAACCCTGGATTTTCCCCCTACAATATAATAGCCAATTCTCTGTTTATTATAAAGATTTAGTTGACCTGAAATACTGTCTCCAATTCTAAAGAGAGGCACCCACGTTACATTCATATTCTACGCAGCGGGCAGGGGGAGGATGAGAATGCTGTTTTGATTCTCAGAGAAGAGTCCAGTGTTTTGACAATCAATCAGAGGAACACACGCAAGATTACCAATTTCAATCCTATCAATTATAGGACAAATAACAGTAAAATCAACACATCAAAACTCGGGAATATAGTTTACCTAAAATATTTTAATAACACTAGAGTATTTAAAACCAATAAATCAGTAATTGTTTATAATCAGTATTGTTTTTTATAAAGACTTTACATTAGGATTCAGAAGAGAAATTCTTCTCTTTTCTGCCTTTTTCAGGGGAGGAGTAATGATGGGGAAGGGTCTAGAACACCCCATATCACATGTCAATGATGATGCCAAATGCTGTTGTACAACTTGGATGACAAAATCTTGGTCTAGTTCTAACTGAATAAATGAAAACATTAAAAGCTCCATGAAATCTTGGAAAACCCTTAGAAAATCAGTATTAGTAAGTAACAACGTAATGAGAATAAAGATTCAGGAATTTGAGATCAACATTTTAAAACTATATCTATATGACAGCCAGTCTATCCCTTCACAATCAGCCTCCTCCTTTTTTATTTTTTTTTTTTGTTAAACAATTAAGCTTTAAAAATGCAGGTTGGTAATAGCTTATTTTGATACCAAAATAGTGTATCAGATCTCCTGCCTGGCATCACAGGCACATGTGCAGGCCACAGAGCTACCAACTGTTACACTGTACGCCTTGATTTCTTCTCTCTAGTAGGAAAGCACCAGAGCCTAGATATCAGTATTCTCAGATCTAAAAATCATCCTGAATGTAATAGTAAATCAGGTCAAAGAAGGAATAGAAGCCAACTGTTCCCTATATCATAACAAATTTGCTCTTATCCTACTAGGAAATTTGACAAATTAAGGTTTAAAGAGTAATCTTTGTATGTCTCATCTTGAAAATGAATTCTAAGGAAAATTTCTTCCAGTCTTCTACAAAAACCAAACAAATAAATCCCCCAAATAAAGAGTAATCACAATAACAAAATCCTAAGCCACCTTTAAATACTGTGTATTTTGGCTTCTAATATTTCTCTGGGTTTAAAAATTATAATGACATGCAAAGTTCACATCACAAATACTGAATGCAGTTGTGCTTCATGCCAGAGTAGAAACAAATCTCCTCTACAATTATGCCTGGTTTGTTGTGCAGAAGCAAGAGAAAAGCAGCCAAAGTACAGAGGGGGCTACAGATTAAGACTTACCAGTAGATTAATGGAACATGAATATTTAAAGTGACTGCACCATAGTTTTTTTAATGTTTATTTTATTTTTGAGAGAGAGGCAGAGCACGAGCAGGAGAGGGGCAGAGAGAGAGAGAGGAAGACACAGAATCTGAACCAGGCACTGAACTGTCAGCACAGAGCCTGATGCGGAGCTCGAACTCACGAACTGCGAGATCATGACCTGAGCCAAAGTCGTACGCTTAACCACCCAGGCGCCCCTCACTGTAGTTTTCTAACCACTTACCTATCAATGAGCTAAAATAAAGATATATACCTTGACAATTTAAAGGAAGAAGCTTTAAAGATATTCTTTATAAAAAAATGTTTTCATTTTATTTTTTTAATTTTTTTAAATGTTTTTTTATTTTTGAGAGACAGAGAGAGACAGCATGAGAGGAGGAGGGGCAGAGAGAGAGGGAGACACAGAACCCAAAGCAGGCTCCAGGCTCTGAGCTAGCTGTCAGCACAGAGCCCGACTTGGGGCTCGAACCCACGAACCGTGAGATCATGACCTGAGCCAAAGCTGGACGCCTAACCGACTGAGCCACCCAGGCGCCCCTATAAAAAGATGTTTTATGAGCATCTAGTTAAGTCTGCAGAGAATGCCCCAGTAAACTAAGTCTCGTCAGGAGTCTTCACACCTTGCCTCAAGGCAACCAGCCGTTGTACAGATTGTAAAAGAATCTACCTACATGGCACTTCATTCACCTTCATTTGCTAGTTTAGAGCAAATATGCTCTCGTTTTACTTGTATGAAGTATCAAGCACACAACTCAAAGTAACAGTACAGTCCTCCTTGTAATATTTACATATTGGGTTGAGCCATGGGAAATCACTGACATTAGACCATTTTTGCCTACAAATTGGCAATTTCATATAATCCCACCTAATATTATCCCTTATGTGAACAATAATTGTACTCTTAATCTCATTAGTTTTGTAGCATAGCTGCAAACTTGTTGCCTATTTATCATACAAAATTGTCCTCTCAGAGTCCCACATGTCCCTGAGGTAAGGTCCTATAACATGGACTAGGTGACTTGTGCAACTCTGGATTAGCATCCAGGGACAGACACCCTGATGTCACTCGCTAGGTGGCAGTTATGCCATTTACACAGCACATTCTCAAAAACACCTGGATTCTTCAGGTCATGAGGCTTTGTCAAGTGTGAAGGGCGCTGGCAGGAGGACTGTAGACCAGAGATTTTTGCTGATCTGTGACATCTTCTGGGCCAGGCTGGCCCGACTTTATGGACTGACAACCTCCTAAGAAGGCGTCAAATCTCAGAAACCACCTATCTTTCTTGCTGCTCTCACTACAGAGGCAAGAACCCAACTCACTGGAATTTGTAAGTTTCAACAGCATTCCTTTTGAGTAATTCATTGAACAAACATAAATGTACTGAGCACTATTACAAGTCACCAATCAATGTGGCAAGAATTGGATGTCTAGCTAATTGTTAATGTCATACGGAAGCTACTAATGCAGAAGTGCCAGGAGGGATGTTTTACGAACATGAATGCTGTACGAGGCAAGCCCACAGGCCTGCCGAGGTTCCAGGTGTCACCCCCGATCACCAGACCTCCTGCCCTTCGACAACCGTCCCCTTGGTTACTCTTCCTCTCCCAAACCCCCCACGCTGATTTCTTGTCGGGGGAACTTCTTACGAGCGATCTAGGAGTATTCTCTGGCTGGGACTGACACTGAAAGAACCCTTTAGTAAGTAGATTTTTCTGGTACAGAATAGATTCAGGATGGACTGGTCCTTCTGCAGAATTATTCTACAAAAAATACTGTTCTTGAGATCTGCTGTAAAGTGTGCAATGTCATAACGTCAAGTGTTTTGGTTTGTTGGCTTTCTCGTCCACACATTAATAATCCCTCCGAAATATTTAACTATACTGACATCATCAGAGTAGTGTCAGCAAAGGCCACGCATGCAATTCCTCCTACTCATTCTGAGGACTAGTTTTGCATTGAGAAGCAGGAACTGATGGCAGCAATGATTTGCCTTGCAAAGGCTAACAGTCTCCAACTGAAGTCTAAATCTTTGACTTTACACTGAGTAAATGAATTACATGTGTGTAGTTTTTATAAACAAACTTGCAAATACCAGAAATACTTAATCTCTGGATAATCCACCAACAGGTACAAAGGGAAATGGCTACTTTTCTTATAACTTCTAAGGAGAAACTAGAAGCGAGTTTAGCGTCTCTGAAAGGTAATTAACAGAGAAGAACATCTATTTTGTGACAACAAAGTGAAATGTCACTTCGATAGCACCCTGCTAGGAAATAAGAAAACGAGTAGGTTAGACTGGGCACAACTGCATCAAAGTAAAGGCTTTCCTGAAAGTTGGTACTGCTCCCCCTTGTGGCTATTTAGACACATTGCAAATATGACTTTTTGTACGTTTTTTTTAATGCTAAAATGTTAGGCTATTTAGCTCATTTTTTATCTCCTCTCCCACACACTTTTTAAGGAAAATGGATTTTGTCAAATAATTAAAGCCCCTTAAATGTCAAAGAACACTTACTGTAGTAGAATCAAAAGAAACGATGTCCACAACAGGGGGAGAAGAAGTCTGCAAATCGATTACCTCAAGCTTTGGATTAATCTGTGTATATATACAAGAAAAGTTACCATTAGTTTTTTTCTACCATAAAAAACTGAATGCTATTTGCAACAACCTAGAGGGTATTTCCCAATAGATTCTAAAATGAAAATATATTGCTAAATTCATTAACATGAATACAAAAATTTTAAGCACAATATTAGCCTATCAAATCTATCAATGTATAAGAAAAGATCATTATGACCAGGTTGAATTTATCCCAGGAATAAAAAGTTGATTTTACATTAGAAAATCAATATAATTCACCTATAAAGAGATTTTTTAAAATAAAATAAAATGACCCACCTCAGAAGATGCAGAAAAAAGTCCTAGCCAGTTCATTAAAACAAGAAAAGGAAATAAAAGGTGTTAAGATGTAAGAATTGGAACAAAATAAATAAAATTTTTATTTATACATAATTATCTACAGAGAAATTCCAAGAGAATCTACTGTTGACTCGTTAGAAAGATCCAAAATTGATACACACAAGCAAGTGCCTGTCTGTCCTTCAACACACAGGCAGAAAATGTATATTTATGGGGTAGCTCAGCCAGGAGAGCATGCAACTCTTGATCTCAGAGTGGTGAGTTCGAGACCCACATTGGGCATTAATTAAAAAAAACTTTAAAGGATAAAAAGATACCATGTACAATACCATAAAAATGTAAATACATCAGAATAAACACACAAAGGTTTGGAAGATCTTATGGGAAATATAATAAAATAATGTAAGATATTTAAGAAGACCTAACCAGGGGAGCCTAGGTCGTTCAGTCAGTACTCGAGTGTCTGGCTCTTGGCCCGGGCTCAGGTCATGATCCCAGGGTCATGGGACTGAAGCCCATGCCAGGTTCCCAGCTGAGTGTGGAGCCTGCCTAAGATTCTCTCTCTCTCTCTCTCTCTCTCTCTCTCCTTCTCCCTCTCCCTCTCCCTCTTTCCCTCTTCTCTCTCTCTCTCTCAAATAAAAAAATTATAACAACCAATTTTTAAAAAATTGATGTATCTGATTACATCAAAATCAAGAATTTCTTTTTAACAATGGACACCATAAAGTTAACCATCAGAACACGGAAGAGGAGGATAGATTATGATGTCTAAAACTGAAAAAGTACGTTTTTCTTAAACATCTACAAATTAACATGAAAGACAGTGATCCCAAGAGAAAAATCATGGAAGACAAAACCTAACAATTGACCAGCATATTAAGAGATTTTCAGGGGCGCCTGGGTGGCTCAGTCATTTGGGCATCCGAATTCGGCCCAGGTCATGATCTCACAGTTTGTGGGTTTGAGCCCCGTGTCAGGCTCTGAGCCTGCTTTGGATTCTGTGTCTCCTTCTCTCTCTACCCTTCCCCTGCTCACACTCTGTGTCTGTCTCTCTTTGTCTCTCTCTCAAAAATAAACAAACAGTAAAAAAATATTTTTTTTAAAAAAAGAGATTTTCAAAAACATCAGTAATTAAAACAGATTAAAGCAAAATACTACTGAACACCTATGAGGCTCCAAAAATGTGAAATGATGCCAACCTTGTGTATATTAGCACTGTTTACAATGGTGGGAGAAACACACAACCAAAGATGCGCAAATGTTCATCCACGATAGAAAAAACACATAAATCATGCAAATTACTACTGTGCTAAATTCACTGGGATCCTACTCAGCCGTGAAGATAAAATACAATATGCAACAACATATGAATGAATGAATTCAGAATCCACACATAGGACTCAGGATTTTAACGTTAAGCAAAAAAGCAGTTTATAGAGAAATGTACTCAGTATGACTTCATTTGTATAAAGTTTAAAACCATCTAAAAGTAAATAACATCAAACTATAGATTCAAATATATATAGTACATAAAAAAGGAAATCAAGGGAATAATTAACTAGATTGCCCGTGACTTCCGAGGAAGGCCACTTCAGAATATTCCAGAAGATCAAAGGAAAAAATAAAAAATAAAACCACATCATCATCAATTATTTATTAAAGATTGTGAATACAACTTTGTTAGCCAAGGGCAACAAAGATAGCAGAACTTTGTATCAAATGAATGGTACCAGCAATGGGTAGACAAGAACCTCAAAGAAGAAACTGCTGACTTAGTGAGAACATCTTTCCTATGGAGAAAACACAGGAAGTGCTTAAGATGGATCTTTGAAAGAAAGGTCTAGAAAACAAAAGCGGAGAGACAGAGATGAGGGCAAGAGAACTCCTGAGCACAGAGGCAGAATGCCAATGCGATACTTTTGCGCAGGGTAGTAATGGGAGAGGGGACAAGGGCAAACTGTGACGGGTGAGGGAATGTTGGAGCCTACAATGTGCTGTGTGCTGTAGCAAGGCGAATCGGACCGAGGCATGTAGGGTAACAGTGAGGACACCTCTACACCGCCCGGGACGGGGGTGACCAGAGCCGAGCCCTCGGGAAGAGGAGCAGAATGATTTTAAGAGCACCTGCCATGTTTGGTGGGTAAAGCTATCGTTTGGGGAACGCAGAGAGGCCTTCATCATGCCCCAGCCACGGGTGTTAAAGGGGCAGCCCCAGAATGCTCGCACCACAGAGGAGGGTTAGCAAGCGAAGGAGGCTCAGCCTGCCAGCACCTTGGCTTCTTTCTGGCTGCTCCAGACAGCAGAAACCAGCCCCTTTCTATCAGCTGAGTCCATGCCGGGAGCCAAGACCCCTGAGGAGGGATCCCCTTCCTTCCAGTCTCAGACTAGCCGTCCGGAGAGATGACTTGCGGACTTTTTATTCTCTTTTATCTACTGCCACCTAGTGTACATATGAAATCATTTAGTTAGGAAACCTACAATCTGGTTTTACCGTCTGAAATTGGAACCGTTCAAAAGAAAGTCTAAGTCCCATAGAAACAGCCTCTCTCATGGAGAAATCGTTGCGCTTCTTTCTACAAGTTGGAAGGCTCTTGATGTAACTAACAAGTTGCTGACACATTAAAATGGAGCGGGGCGTTCTTACTAAGTAAAACCTTACAGTCTTCTCAGAAAGAAAATATGTGGAGGGGGGATGCCTCCAGTTAGGTTCTTCGCCCGCTAACCTCCAGGAATATAACAGTACATTCTAGCTCTCCGTCCTTATTAAAGGGAAGGACCCTGTAATAACTACGGTCACCTTGACATGGAGTGGGCTGCATACTGAGGGCAGGGTGTCCCATCACTGAACAGAGGCGTCCCTTTGAGGGGTTCATGCGCGAGAGCCCTCCCACGCCCACCCGCTCCGCGGCTCTGTAAGGAGCATGAGGACTGCTCCTAACAACTTTTGAAGGGCAAGGAATATGCCTGTCTTGTTCTTTGTTGCATACTCTACAGCTAGTACAATGTCGAGCACATAGATACTCATTCTCTGTTAACAGAACAAAATTTAATTTTGATTATTTTGAAGCATTCCATAAAAATGGTTAAAAGCATAAAATGGAACCAGTGTGCCTGGGTTGAAATGCTAGTATGGCCATTTAGCTGCCTTTAAGCTTTAACTTACATGTGCCTCAGTTTCTCAAGGAATAAAGATTGTACTTAGTAGAATTTTAAGGAAGATTTAATGACAGTTTATACAAGCCAATTAGAATAACTTGATATGCATTCAGTATTTTTATTATTGATATTATTATTATTATGTAATCTCTGAAAAACATTTACTGAGGCCCAAAACAACATGAACATATGCCACAGCTAGAAATCAAACACACAATTTGCAGAGAAGTGGTCATTTGATACCTGAAATTATCAACCTGAGGAGAAGATTGAAATAAAAACCCAGTCACAGACCTGAAGACTTAAACTGATCCATTTTCAGGAGTGCCAGACTGGCTCAGTTGGTCAAGTGGCTGACTTTGGCTCAGGTCATGATCCCACAGTTCATGAGTTTGAGCCTCGCATTGGGCTCTATTTTGGCGGCTCAGAGCCTGGAGCCTGCTTCAAATCCTGTCTCTCTTTCCCTGCCCCTCCCCTGCTTGCTCTCTCTCTCTCTCTCTTTCAAAATAAATAAATATTAAGAAAATGTTTTTAATTGATCAATTTTCAACAATGAATTATGGCCAGACTATCACATAATACTATTATATAGATATTTGGTTAAGTTAAAGGAATTTTTCCTACCTGTTAAATATCACACAGAATTTCCAGTGAAATTTATAGATCAAATTCATCTCAAATGACCATTATAAAATTAAAAGTCACCAGAACAATTATTTCATTAAAAAATACTTTTTAGCTAACTAACCATAATCCCTTCCAAGAATATTCTGTAATTCTCCTAGAATAACTATTTTGCTGCCTATTGCCCTTACATGGGCTTTATTGTCTTCCCATTAAAATATGCAGAAGCCTAGAGTGCAGCACATACACTACGTTCCCTTCCAGAAGGAAAGTCTGATTTTGTCTGGGAGCAGCGCTGTGTGATGCAGCTCATTCCAGTTCGAAGAGGATAAAGCCAGCGCAAGTTAATGATGTGTCATAGCACGGCGTGGTCAGAGTTAGGACACCTTGTTTTCAAATTTGGCTTCTCTTCCACCAAAACGAGAAAGAAGCTCTTCTTATATTTTCATTTAACATGGGAGTGCCTGTCTGGCTCAGTCCCTAGAGCGTGCAACTCTTGACTTCACGGTTGTAGGTTCAAGCTCCACACTGGGTTTAGAAGTTACTTAAAAATAAAAATTTTAAATACATATTAGAAAAAAAAGATGGCATGCCTAGGCCAGGAGTGCTAGAAAGGATCTGCAGTTAGATCAGCGGAAAGGCCAAAGGAGGGGTCTGTTTCACACAGCTGAAGCTAGCATTGCATGCCTCACGCCTTCCTACACATGGCCTTCTCTCATTCACTCTAAAAGTAGCCTGCCATCACCCTCTCTGTCCATGTGGGATGAGTTTGGTCCACTGGTCTCCAAGGGCTACAACTCGGCAGGGTGCCCCACCTTCTAACAAGTAGAGCACACAGAGCCGGCAAACAGGGGCTTTTGCAGAAGGCTGCACCATTTCACCCAGAAGACTGAGATTGTGCCATTCAAATGAGCCTCATAGAAGACACATAAAAAATATAAATCTGGGAATACAATGAGGTTTCAGACTCAGAAATGGAATCCTCATGGTTACTGTAGAAAGAGCAAGTTAGGGAAATTAATTAGCTCACTTAGAAGCCATTTTTCCCACATCTTTTAATAATACCTTTTCATCCTATTAATCATGAATTCTGACCTCAAAAAAAAAGGGTTTTCTAATTTCCAAATATTTCCTAAGCAGCATATGGAAGTTGAACTTGCCTAAACCTCTGGGAAAAAATGAGTCCACCAAATTCACTAGTTCAAAGTAAAATTTACTGGGGCGCCTGGGTGGCTCAGTCAGTTGAGCATCCGAATTCGGCTCAAGTCATGATCTCACAGTTTGTGGGTTTGAGCCCCGCGTCGGGCTCTGTGTTGACAGCTAGCTCAGAGCCTGGAGCCTGCTTCAGATTCTGTACCTCCCTCTCTCTCTGACCCTTCCCTGCTTGCACTGTCTCTAAAAAAAAAAAAAAAAAAAAAAAAGTAAAATTTACTAATCATAAGTGGATACAGTATGACTTCTATTATAATTCCTACTCTTTCATTCTAGGTGATTTTTTAAACTGATAGTTTTTTGGTTCTATGAGAGATCTCTAGACATTAACTTGGAGCCTTCAAAAAAATCTGGTATTTAACATTTGTTTGTAATACTAACGATGTCCTCTTTTCAGAAAACTTTATACCTGTGCTTTATCATAAGAGCTTTATAGAAAGAAGAAAGCAAACAGTTGGTTGTTCATACGCAGCATCCTATCGCTTTGATGGCATTTTATGTAACACGAACGGAGGATGTTTTACAAATAAACATCATACCGTGTACTTCATTTAAGCAAGTGTGAGTGCTGACAGGTAATGGAAACTGGGTACACGGAGGCTGACATTCTCCAGGCCACGAACATGTTCAGTCACAGTGCTCACCTTTCTGTTCAGTATAACTGAACTCGAATTCCAAGATGAAAAGTTGGTTTTTAGTAGATTTTTCAAGTGTACAAGTGAAAAGTATGGCTGAGGGTGGCTTTGTGCGGCCCGGGTCGCCCTGGCCTGGCCAACCAAAGCAGCCCGGCCGCTTCTACTGCTCTCCGGCTGCTGGGTCAGGCAGCGCTCCTCGGACAACTTGCCGACATTGCAGAGAAAGCCCAGCGTGCTCCAGTGGGCGGGGCGACAGCAAGTCACCGTGAGAATGCCTCGGCTCTCTCACGCCGGCGAGGTGTGGTGCCGTGTAGAGATGGCGGACTGGGGAGGCAGGGTCCTGGGGCTCTGCCCGCCACCACTCCGGGCAGGCGGCTGAGTGGATGACAGGGCGGCAGCGCAGAGGACCAAGCCCAGCCAAGCCCCAGAGACACCAGAATAAAACACGCCGGGAGTCACTGAAACCAGCTGGGAGCAAAACAAGAGAGGACTCAACCTAAAATATGTCTCCCAAATATTTTATGTGAGTACATGTGATCACACAGGGAATCAACAATTACATTGATCACTGTAGAGAATGAAAACAAAAATGTGATAAACCACAAGTTATGTTACCTTCTTTCTTTCAAAGATATAAAAAAATGATATAAAAATAATGATGATACAATAGCACAAACAGGCACTAAATACTTTGTTTAGAAGAACTTTTGGAAAGATGGTTAGAAGATAAGAGAGGACAAAAATTATAGCAAAGAACTGAAAATAAGCACAAGCAAGAAAAAACTAGGACAGAAATCCCTAAATGTGGCTAGACTTAACAAAATCTAGAATAAAAAAGAAAAAACCTTAAAAGCTTTAAAAACTTAAATGTGTGCACACACACGCACACGCACACACACACACACACACACACACACAGACTGAGAGAAATGGCTGAGGTCACAGAAAAACCAAGACCAAGGATACCCAAATCAAAGAATCCAAGGACTGACTGGGGTGGAGACGCAGGGACCGTGGAAGGGAGCAGGAACCACGGTATAAACAGTGGTGGTGGCTGAACTGCCATTCAGGAGTAAGTGTTAACTCAAAACAGCTACTCTGTAAGCCAAGCAAGGCTCTGTCGATGATGAAAAACTGATTCAGATAAACAGGTAATAATGATTTCCGATATCAGTTCTTGGGAGACAAACGGGCTTACAAAGAACCACGCAAAATGGAAAGAAACAGGCTAAATACCAGCCAAGTATCCACCAAAGATGAATTTAGTCTTTGAAAAGAGTTGAACATTTAAATCTATAGGATCTGAGGGAACTTGTAAACAAAACCTATAGCTAAATAGATAATTATATATTTCCAAATATATGAAGGCAAATAGTAAAATGGCCTCAGTTATCAGGTTTAATGCTTAAATCTCTTCTTTTTACTGTTGAGATTTTTTTTTTGGCCATAAAAAAGCTTCAAGATACCTATTTCAATGACTATCATAAAAATTCTTGCCCTCAGCCCTGTTCTCATGATAGCCATTACACACCATCCCTAAACACATTGAGAATATAAAGTTAATTCGGGCTTCATGGTCACCACAGGCCTTAGGTTTGATTTTTCATTTCCTGTTATTATTGACACAATTTTTAAGCTTTATTTCTAGGCCTTCAAGAAGCAAATACAAGAGGCTTCAGCAGTACTACACATTATCATCATTTATAGTTTTATTATATTAGTGAACATAATTGTTTCTCAAAGTGATATTTTAAGACATAACTAAGTTTTATAGAATGAAATATAATTTTAAGCACCTAGCTGACTGATAGTCCCAAAATGTACACTTACAAATAGTAGAACAAATATGGGAAAAGTACTCACTTCAATAGTCTCAATTTTTCCTTCATGGGGATGTGGTGTTCTTGGGTATATATCCACAAGATGTGGTGATGAATCAAAATGTAATCTTTTGAGATTTCTTTTAATAATATCTTTATAATTCAAGGCATCAAAATTAGTCTTCCATAATAAGACCTGTAAAAAATCAGTACATTGGCAGTTATCCACTTACATGTAAAAGCAACAGAACTGATTAAAAAAAAACCAGTAGACATAATTGTCTCTTATAATAGGAAGGCTAGCTGTGTATTTCAACAATACTACTTTTTAAGAGTGGAAGGGAGAGATTTAGCACTTTAAATTGCTCTCACGATCAGTTTAAAATTCATGCTAAGAAACAACTTACTACCTTAAAATTCTTTTATTTTTTCAAAGTTCAAAATCATGTTTTGACAGTCTACCTTATTCAACAAATCTGCTTATGTAGGACTTCGGGTTATTTCTTAAAAATGCAGATTTGGTACAGTAACAATTTATATTCACCATCCTTGAGGAGCTTAACATTTGAAAAACCAGATGTAGAGATAAAAGACGAGGCCTAGTTCACGTGGAAGTCTCAGGAAGTTACATGTACAATTAAGTGTCCAGATGAGCTGCTGTCTGAGTTCCAGACAGTATCAGAACCGGCACCACTTCAGCTGGGAGACAGCAGACTTCCTGGCATTAATTAAAATATACACTCATTGATAATCGTCCTAACATACACAAAACAGCTGGCTGTAAAAACCTTAGCCGAGGTCTTGGATTCCTTTACCCGAACCAAACCAGAGAAGGAGCTGGAAGATTTACAAACCTGTGCGTCTGCGCCTCCAGAGCTAAACAGCTCTCCACCTTTTGAAAATGAAACAGTAAAGACAGGTCCCTAAAAAATAAAGGGAGATTTTTACTCATGGCCAGGAAGACTATTTTTCATACTATTCTATATAGCCTATTTATGCAATAAGTCTGATAGAACATATCCAGTTGCTGGCAACTAATGTAGGCAGAATAAAGATAAAGCACCAACCCAATTATATTTAAATACATAGAAATGATACTAGATTTACAAAGCAATACTAATAAAAATATGAAAATACACATTTTTCCCTTTAAGGAAAAGCTTGTACATGTTAATAAGTTAATAAGAATGTCTCTGTGGTTAACTCTCCAACTCTTAATTTCAGCTCAGGTCATGGTCTCATGGTTCATGAGTTTGAGCCCCACACCGGGCTCTTCGCTGACAGCCAGCACAGGGCCTGCTTGGGAGAATCCCTGCCTGCCTGCCTCTGTCTCTGTCTCTTTTAAAAACTAAATAAATAAAAATTAAAAAAAAACAGAACCTTCTGGCTTTGAACTCTTTATTCAGAATAACAAACCACTAGCAGAAACTGAGTAAGTCTGCAGGTGAGGTGAACACGACAGGCTTCCCTGAGTCCTCTCTTCACATGGGCCACAGTGAGCCACTGCAAGTTCTGCCAGCAGGACACAGACAGGAGGAGCGCTGTGACTGCTGAACACTGAGGTCACAACTGTGAGCGTGAGGAATTGGAGTAAGAATGAATGGTTGGAGCCAGTTAAGAAATTGCTGCAATTATCTAAATGAGAGGTAGTGAGAACCTGAAATTAAGCCGGGACTATGGAGTTAGAGAAGTCACAAGACATCTAAGGACATTAAAAACAAACACAGGATATTAATGCTTTTCCTATAAAAGAAAAATTTGGGGAGGGCATCTTGCATTTTTCTTCAAGTAGATCATCACACAGACTTAGGTTATTATAGCCTCATGAACACCTTTAGACTGAAAAATTCCATCACTGTGTACAGTGTTTTTCTCCCAAAATATTGTGCTTATCTTTTTTTTTTCTATTATTCTGTATGTCTTCCATGGATATTTTAATCCTTGACCACTTTTATTGGTTGTTTATTCAGCCTAAATCCACGGATACACCTATGTCTGAGCTGGTTAGTGTCTATTTCTGCTTCGCTCTAACACAGCTGCGGGACCAATGATAAAGCAAAGCAGGAAGCCAGGCAGGATATGTGAAGGCAGAAAGAAGCCCTTCTCCCCCAGACCACAAAGCATATTCTATTTCTGGAGATAAGCAGCTTATACTTGGTTAAAAGGAAGTAACTAGTACATCTTAAAAAAAAAAAGAGAGAGAGAGAATGCAGGATGCATTCTAAAAACTTTAGAGAAGTTTGAATATTTACCCGGAAAGGAGACCTACTTTATACACTTAGAGTTTTTATTTAGTGCACATTTGCTGATGAATGTGTGCATGCGTGCATGCATGTGTGTGTGTGTATCATTGAACAGGCTCAATAAATAGCGAGGTTCTTCCCCACAAGATTCTAAATCAATTGAAAAATAAAACACAAGAATATCATCTTTCTTACTGGTAAAAGCTTATAAGGAGAAAATGTGGCTTTACCTGTGGGTAGATGGGCTTTCTAGAACTGAATCCCAGAATGAGTCAGATTTGAGTACCTAGTCATAGGCAAGACAGGACAAGGGCAGGCCTGCCCGTAAGAAATATCAGAAAAATGCTGAGGACAGGCTCCTAAGAGTAGAAGGCTCAGGGCTCTACTCATTGAATTTCTCCTTCTAAACTCACCAGTGAAACTAGTGACAAGGAGAGGGTGTGAGAGGCTCAGTGTCAGAGCTATGGGACAGCCCCCACACGAAGGGAAAGACCAGAAGTAAGGAAAATGCTTATCCACCGCCACTTGACCAGTCAAACCTGTATTACCTACTGAGGAAGACAGCAGTGGAGGATTAATTTCACAGCCATCGAAAGACACACAATGATTTTGACAAGAATTACAATAAACAATACTTCTCAAAGTTGCTTCCACTGGATAAAAACAAAGCCCTGAAAGCAAACATTTTTGTGTGTGTGTGATACCAGCAACGTGTGCTATACTTGGAAAGATAATAAAGACACATTAGAAAATGGATCAACACTTTAAAATATATATTAGTTTTTAAAAAGCACAAATCTTAGTGTCAAATACCGTATGTCCTTGAAGTGTATATATGAGCCTTCCTTCTACAAGATCCAGAATCTTCAGTGTGCTATCTGAAGATGCAGTGATGAGATAGTTACCCGATGGATGGAATGATACACAGTTAACTCCACCGCTGTGAACTGATTCATAGAAAATAAAAGCAAAAAGTTCAGAGGACAATCTTTAATTCTAAAGATGGTCTTTTGCTCTATGAGCAATATTAGGCTGGAAATAACAATCAATTAGAGACAGTGTCTCCACAACACCAAAATTCCATGTAGCTCACTAAAACAAGTTAGTAGTTTGTCATCATACAGCTTAAATTTCCAGCTAATGAGACAGAATCACCGTAAAAGTGAACGTGTGACATCAAAAGATGAGCTTGTCAGCCACATAACTATAAACTCTTCAGATACATTACCTATATAATGTAACCAACAACTGATTACCACCAGCCCACATAAGGTATACAACCTAGCCTTAAATGAAATTTCATAGCCAATTAGTGGCTTGAGGCTCAGGGGTAAAGAGTGTGGAAGTATATTCGCGGGAGCACATAGTGTTGCCAGTGTGTCCGAGAACTCATTTCTGGACATCAGCCTTCCAATAGGAGGCAGTATGACACAGCAATCAGAAGGCTGTTCTTCCGAGTGCTTTGTAAACAGAAAGCCCCACGTGGGCTCCATTCATTATTTTAGTCCACGTTAGTTACCCTCCCTAAGCCTTAATTTCCTTCTCTCTAAAATGGGGACAATAACAACAACAACAATAATAATAATAATATTCTTTAGGGCTGTTGTAAGGATTTAGCATAGTGTCTGCCACATGGTAAATATTATACTTATTTTAAAAGGAAAATGTGGATTTAATAGGAATCCAATAAAAAAAACAAGAAATCAATTCATTTCTCTTCTAGCTTCAATACATAGCCACAGTAGGATGTTGTTTTCTACTAATTAAAACACCTATTTGTGTTCACAGAACCCCTTCTGATTCAGAATTCAGAGTCAATTTCTGTCCCTGACCTCTCACATAATGCAGATAACCAACATGTGAACATCTTGAAGTAACTTTTTTAACAGCGCTGGCATCATCTTTAAGGTCCCCCCATCCCCCTCCCCACTCTGACATCCACGCCAGGTTCTCAGACCGCACTGCTGATGGGACCAACTATTCTCTAGTCAATTCAAAGGCAGCCCCTGCCTCTCTTTAAGAGAAGCATAGGTTGTGGGTTTAGGAGTTTCCCAGAGTAGGCCAGGCATCCCCTGGATTCTGCGGTCATGGAAATTGGTACCTTGATAATGCTGGAGCAATTTATTTACTCTTATATCCCAGATTTTCACGGTATGATCAGAACCCGCTGAAGCTATGCATGTACCATTAGGGTTAAAATCCACAAAATTTGCAAACCTAGAAGGGAAGAATAAGATAGTCTAATATTTTGATTTCTTTACCTTCAGATTTCTTTATTCGAACCTAATAATTAAATATCTCTTTAGCAGACTAACCCATATAAAATGCACAAAGAGAATGAACTTACCCCACAGAATCTGAGAAGTTATTAACACACTGCTTATTTGTGGTATCCCAAATTTTAATAGTTTTATCTTCACTACATGATACAATTAGCCTTCCATCAGGTGAAAATCTGGAAAGCACAAGAAGACTATCTTTGTGAAAGGCTCCTGATAATCACCCTCAGCCCCTACACACACACTCACACACACACACACACACACACACACCAGACTGTACATATTAAATACTAGAGACCACTGTTACTGCACCATGCAGCAAAGTCATATCCTACAACCATCTTTTCAACTAAAAATAAGCATAACAAAATATAAGCACAACAGACCATTAAAAAAATCAAAATATACTACATAGACCAAACAAGTTTTTTTTCCTTTTATTTCTTTAGTTAAATAATTTAGTTTTATGGCACCTGTTCTAGGTCTTCAATTCAACTTTGCCCTCCTTCCAAGCCAAGTACCTTGTTGTTCTTGTTGTTTGTAAGTATTCTTTATCTCTTTTTTCTATTTTTGTCATTTTCTGGTATTATCCATATGACCTAAGAGACCTTTTACTATTCATCCCACTAACCCTGTACTGAAGCTTTTCGGAAGAAATGGATTGGCGTGTTAAGAATTAAAATTAAATTATATTACCAACAGAAGCATCAACTCCCCAAGCTGGTGGCTTCCTGTACCTTGGGAGGCCCAAGATCTCTAGTGGACAGCTCATTTATACAGAACTGAAGCTTCTGATTCATGGACACACCTCTCATCCTCACGTCCCATTAAAAACAAGTGAGTGCATTCTCAGACATCTCATCTACTGTTTTTATGCACTCTCTTCCTTCCTTTAAGAACCTTCCCAAAGCAGGAGAAAAAGAGAAGAGCAGAAGACCAAGAAAGAAACTGAAAATTTTTAGACCATCAGGAAACTATGAATAGTATTTTTATTATTAATATTTTAGTAATAACAAAAACCAAAGACAGACAGACTTAGGTCATAGACTGATTATGTTTCAATTTTATTTGTACTTTTCCTGTATGCCCAGATTACAATAAAGGTCATCAGTTAAGGGTGTGGATTACAATCAAAGGGATTTTTTTGTTGTTCTTTCTCTCTCTCATCTCCTCCCTCTTTGTTCTTAAGGCTGACCTAAAAATAATTCTTCCTGACAGAAATTTTGAATTTGTCATTTATGGATTTACCATATATAGAAAAAAGGGAAGCATTAATTAAGTTCTTTGTGAAATAATCTTTTAAATTGGGGAAAGTAACCTTGCAAGAAAGTATCTCCCCAGCTGGGTAGTTCAGTACTATTTCATTATACATAATATGTTATTAATCTTTTCCTCCAGAAAATATGTGAGAAAAATTAACATATGAAGGACAGTATTATAGAAATGCTTCAAGTAGATGAAGCATATGATACACAGACCCTGGGGAAGAAAAACCTATTCAGTATCCTCATGAAAATATAATAATACATAATAATGCAATTAGTACAAGGAATCAAACTGCTTCTTAATGTTACCTTTTTTAAATGTTTATTTATTTATTTTGAGAGAGAAAGAGAGTGAAAGAGAACGTGAGCGGGGGGGGGGGGGCAGGAAGAGAAAGAGAGAGGGAATCCCAAGCAGGCTCTACACTGTCAGCACAGAGCCCAACACAGGGCTTGATCCCATAAACCATGAGCTAATGACCTGAGCTGAAATCCAGAGTCAGATGCTTAACCCCCTGAGCCACCCAGGCACCCCAATAAGTTATCTTTTAAAAATTACTTAATGTGAATATTTTAAATAGTATTTCTAAGAGAAATACTTGATCCTTACATTTTAAGAAAGCAATGATAATTTTAATAAAATGAGGTGATCAAATTAAAAACAAAGTATAAAAATACTCACCGTTGACATCATTGGCCAAGTACCACCACCTCCGTTATCATCATCATCCCGCCTATACTTACTGAGCACATATGTCCTAGAATGGTGCTTAACACATTACCTATAACAACTTGTTTAGTCTTCAAAATCATCCTACTAAACGGGTGCTACTAGTAGCCTCATTTTACAGGTGAATACGCCAAGGCCTATAAAGGGATCAGTAAACTGCCAGTCACAGAGCCAGGAAGATTTGAACCAGGCAGTCTGGTTCCATGGCCAAACGTCTCAGCCACTCTGCCTAAGTCCCTGACAGAAAGAAAACTTTCTTCAACTGGCTAAATTATTTATAGCACAGAAGTTTAGTGTGGCTTCTGGGTAACCACAGAAGTTCTAAAGTGAGGGAAACCATGAGGCACTGCTCTTAGGAGGCTATGGGACTGAGCTCTACCTGACAGGCTAACCACTAGACTATCCTTTAATAAAAACCTGTCTGGGCTGCCATACACTGTCCGTGTCCTTGGGGAGTTCATTCATTCATTCAAATATTTACGGTGTACCTGCAAAACCAGGCACCGGGCACTGTCCTGGGCAAACGGAGTAAAGTGATGAAACTGGTAAGATCCCTGCCTTCATGAGCTTTTCATTCTAGGAGCACATAGTATCGTTTTAGGTAGTGCTAAGAAAAGAGTTTGAAACAAAAAAAAGGTGCCAATTTGTCAACAGAAGTTACACAGAAGCAACAGGATTTTAAAGAAACTTGTGAGTAAAGAAAAGGAGGTATCCTAGCTGACTAGAAATTCATCCTGAGCAGGAGGGGCTATAGCCCAGGAGAATTTCTAGGTGCTAAAGAAATGAAGGTGATGTGAATGTCAGGTAAGTAGAGGGGAAGGATGGAAAGAACCTGGTGTGGAGCGGGTTGGGGGCTGGTCTACCCCACTCAACATGACCAAAAGGAGCCTGGGGGTTAAGCCTGTCCCCTCCTCTGGACACCATACTATAATGCCTGCATATGTTCTCTATATATGTGTCTTATTTTGTTTTCAGGGGGGAGTTGCCTTGGGAATGGCTATAAGTGAGGATGGTGGTTTGTATCTTCTCCCCTCTTACTTTACATTAGATGCATCAAAAATAGATTAGCATCAATAAAACAGGCTTCTCTTTGCCCTGACTTTGGTCAGTAAAGGACAGTCCTTTCTTTTGTCAGGGCTTAAACAACATCTAACTGAGTTATCAATTTTAAGAATGTTAAGAGGATACAAAATTTCTACTGAGACATCAACAGATTTCTAACTCTCTAATTCAGCACCACTCAACCACCTTTTAAAACTTCCAGAAAGTGTGTCATGGAGATGGACATTATATTAGTCAATAGCGACTGACAGATTAGCAGACATGAACTGTCTGTAAGGCATCTGGGAAGTTAACTGAATTACTGTTCAATCTCTTAAATATACGGGTACTTATTTGAGAAAATCAGGAAACTACTGAACTTTCTTCTAGAAAAACTGGTTCACAGGTCCTTGAGAATAGCCCAATTATATAACAGAAGTTCTTTAACTTGGGATATATGGAGTTCATCCAACTGTAAAATTCTATTATCATATGCACAGCCATAGAATTATTCACATCTTAGAGAGCCAAAGGGGTCCATGAACCATGATCAGTTTCAAAGTGCTTTCATAAGAAATTAAAATTTTCCATTGGAAATCTCTTACCATTGGAATAAATAGTCTGTAAAAAAACATTTCCAGCCCTCAAACCTCTGACACCAGAGTAAGCACTGTGCCGTGTCCACTGAGAAATAAATAATTAGTAATTGGTACTTTGAAGCCAGCAGCTATTCAACAGGAAAGAGAAGCAGTAAAAAGTAGTGGAAACAGACTGCCCAGAACACCATACCGTCCTGAATTCTAGGGCCAATTCTCTAACTGTGACCTTGTGAAGTTCAAAACCACAGTGGCCATCATTTTCTATTTGTATAATGAAGGTGTTTGGACTGCATTCAGAACTAAATTTCATAGACTCATTAAAAAAATGTATTGGCAGTCTCAGAGTTTGCTTTGGTGGGACTTTGTGTTTACACACTGAAGGTGAAGTTCAAGGCAATAAGCAAAACATTTATGCTTTTTCAAGTGTTGGTCAGCATCAGAAGAGGACCCATCTGTTAATCGCAAAAACAGGATTCATTCCTACAGCTGCTGAGAGACAGAAAGCAGATGAAAGAGATATAAAAAGATTTAAGTATGCTATGAAACATGCTAATTATTTGTTGGGTCATTTACCATTTATATGCCCAGACTTCTCTCCTGGGATCTCCACCCATAAGTACAACTGCCTACTGGGCGTCTCCTCTTGGATACGGTGCAGGCACCCCCAACTCTGACCTTGTCCAAACCTGACCTCATCGTCTTCCTCCTTAAACTGTCCTTGTCCGGTGCTCCTTTTCTCAGCAAATAGTCCCTCAGGCCAGAACCCTAGGAGTCATGCCCTGTGCCTCCTCCTCCTCCTCTCACCCCCACACTGTGGTCCGTCATCAGGCCCTGTCTCCTCACACCACAGTGGGAATTAATATCTTACATCCTCCACAAGCAACAAAAATGATCTTTTTAAACATTAAATCCTAGTTCTCTGATTAAAACCCTTTGATGTTTTTGCATTTCCCTTGGGAAAAAGCCTTACCATCGCTTACCAGGTCCTCCAGTGTCTGCCCTCCTGTCCCTTCACCTCCCTACTCTTCCTGGCACACCCCCCTCTTCTCTCGGGTCCTTGCTCTTGCCTCGGGCGTTTCCTCGTGGGCTGTTCCCTGTGCCTCAGACACTGCTCCCTATTCTTTGTCTAGTTTAAAATACCTAAGAGGATTGTACTCATCCAGCAAGTCTCTGCTCAGTGTCACTTCCTCAGGAAGACTTCCAGACTGCCACCCCCTGTCCCCCAGTAGGTTAGTTCCTGAGCATGTGTTCTTAGAGTAGCTCGAGTTCCTACTTAGGTCAGCCTTGCAACCAGGCATTCTGTTTACTTCCCCAACACATGTAAGCTCCAAGAGGACAGATACCACGTCTGTGTTGCTCACTGTTGCATCCCCAGACACCGTGCATGCATGGAGTAGGTCCCTAGTAAATATTTAAGGCATTTAAAAAAATGTGTCTAAGATATTTGGGTCTAACTTAATATTAGAGCCAATGAAAGCTGATGTTTAAAATCACAATTTGTTATGCAGCATGACTATACCTAATGACATCTAACTGTATACTTTAAAATGGTTAAAACGGTAAGGTTGATTTTATGCATACATATATATACATATGCACATATATGTATTATATGTATATTTATCATATCCCTATAAAGAAAAATCTCTGCAATTCAGATGGTCAAGGATCACTTGTAACACTACTAACAACTGAAAATTAAAGAGAGATTTTTTCCCCTAAAAATTAATCCTGGAAAAGCAATACTATTGGATGAGCTGTCTCAATAGCCTCTACTTATTTTTGATTGAAGACAGCATAAAAAAAGCACACCTTATCCAGGAACACATATTATTTTTAAAAATACAGGGCTATAATAATTTTACCTATTAGAAAATTTCTTTGCCACTAAAAAAGATATTTCCCATATATATATATATACACATATATATGTATATATATAAAATGATCAATGCTTTTTTATTACTCACTAAAGAAAAGTTGAATGTTAGAAAAAGGGAAATACAGTAAGTAAAGAAGCTCCAGAGTGCCATCACTCAAAATCACACTTACCATTGTATGTATAACAGGTACTTTATCTTTATAGAGTTCTGAATTTTCTTCCCAACCCCAACATGAACATTTTCATGTCATTACTTGCATACACTCCCCTTTTAATAGCTACACAATAGTCTACATTTTTTGAACTGGTTTTTTTTTATTTAAAAAAATTGGCTCTTTCCAATATCTCACCATTATAAATTATACTGAAAGCAGTATCTTTGAGTACAAAGCTTTTTCTTTTGCATACACAAGGGTATTTAGAATATAATTCCAGTTGTGAAGTCACTGCACCAAAGACATCTGAGACAGTTTGCAAATTGATTTCTAAAAAGACTATACTAATTTATATTTTAAAACCATGAATATTTTTCTAATAGATAGCATATACCTTGAAAAGATTTCTATGAATTAAAATCTATGATCATAAAAACACTATGCCAAAGAACATAGCAAGCTAGCTATTCACCACCTCTTACATGAATAGGCACCATCTCTATGCCACAGAGAGTAGGCCTAGGCTCCAAGAACAAATTTATGGTAAGCACTAAGCACAGACACAGAATTTTAATTACTTAAGTCCTTGGTATACATTTAAAATTCAAATACTACAGGGAACAATTGCTCTGCTCACCCTCAACATTTATTTAAATACATTGCTCATATAATAGGAGGAAGAGCAGTATCACTTGAACAATTTTTAATGTTTAGTTGTTTAATTCATCTACAAATTTGGTAAATGTATGGTATGCAATAAAAACCCTACTTATATGCTTCCCAATAGAAATCTAGTTATTTTATCTTTATATTAAATAGTCCATCCAGTTCCCCACTGATTGGAAATGCTATGTATCATAACACATACATGGGTATGCTTCTAGTCTTTCTATGACTTATTTCAATTTCTATAATTTTATTTTTTAACTTTATTTATTTTGAGAGAGACAGAGCAGAGAGAGCATGCATGCATGTGCACAAAAGGGGGAGGGGCAGAGAGAGGGAGAGACAGAATCCAAAGCAGGCTCCACACTGCCAACACAGAGCCCAATGAGGGGCGCAAGCTCACAAACCAGGAGATCATGACTTGAGGTCACAAACCAGGAGATGAAGAGTCAGATGCCTAACCGACTGAGCCACCCAGGCATCCCTAATTTCTATAATTATATACTGTGTTCTGAGAGCTCGCTGGACAAGTTTCTTCTTATTCTTTTTCTTGTCATCTTTTTTCTTGGCTATTCTTGCACTTTTAACCATATGAATTTTGAAATTGGCTTGGTAGGCTTCACTAAATTCCTTTACAGAACTTCTAGACAGCGAGTAATGGTTATCAGACTAATTCTTCTACTATAAACAATCATATAACCAGGCAAAATATACGAAGCAACTGTTTTTAAGCACTGCAGTACACGGCTGTGAATCTTTAGAGGCTGATAACATATATGAGGTGAACACCAAGTCTGTCCCAGAATTCTACCTGGGAGCATTTTCCAAATCACAGAACAAAGATGGAGAGCTCAAGGAGACAGCAGCTGTCCAGCTGGGCAGAGGAGACAAAAATCAGAATGCAGAACTGGGTTAAAGGGCTGGAAGTTTGAAGACAGGGTGTGAGAGAGGAGCTATGAAGAGTAGAACCAAAAAAAATCTGCCTCCGAGGCTCCCTGAGTCTGGCCCAAAACAAAGCTGCTTATGCTCTGGGCAACAAGGCTTGGCAGAGAACAAGCACTGGAGACTATGAGCCCAACAAAGACGCCAGAGGTTAGACAGTACTGAGAGATGTTCACGTTCTGGGCAGATTTTGCTGAATGCTTCAGGCATTTAGTGGAGTTGCCAGAAGGGCCACTAGTACTATAGCCCAAGTGTCAAAGCTACTCTAAATCCATGCCAAAACTAGTCTAAATCCAAGCCTCAAGAGAATCTAGGTAACCGCTTACCAGACCAAAACTCAAGACTTTTCAGTAATTAGAGAGAGAGTCATCCATGTTCCCAAACACTTAGTAATGTTTGGGCATACAATTAAAAAAAAAAATCAGAAAACACAGAAAGAAGCAGAGAATTTGGACCTAAATGGGACATAGATGTTAGAATTAACAGACAAGAACTTTAAATAATTATTACAAATATGTTTAGGATTTAAAGGAAAGGATGGGCATAAAGAACAAACAAATAGGGGACCTAATCAGGGAAATGGGTAAGCTTAAAATAGATTAGACATTGCTGGAATAGACATACCAGGAAGCTAAAGACAGGCCAACACACACTATACGAACTGAAGCACAAAGAGAAAAAACTTGTAAGAATATAAGCAGGGTCTCAATAAACTATGGGATAATATCAAGATTTAACATATGTGAATTTGGAATGCCAGAAAAAGATGAGAAAGAAACGAGGGCAGAAAAGTATATTAGAATAACAAAATTTTCCCAAATGTGATAAAACTATCAATCCTTTTATCTACATAGTTCCATAAACCATGAGAAAAATATACAAAACCATACCCAAACTCATTATGGTCAGATTGCTTAAAAAAAAAGAAAGAAAGAAAGAAAAGGAAAGGGAAAAAAATCCTAAAAGCAGCAAAAAAAAAAAAAAATGCATTGCATGTAGGGGAATAACAGTAAAAATGACTGCAACCTATACATTAAAAAAATGCAAAGCAGACAATGAAAGGATATCCCTTAAGGCCTAAAAGAAAATGTATACACCAAATTAGAATTTTACATCTCAGCAAAAATATCCTTCTAAATGGATAAACAGGGGTGCCTGGGTGGCTCAGTCAGTTGAACGTCCAACTCTTGATTTCAGCTCAGGTCATCAACTCACAGTTGTGCAACTGAGTCCCACATCAGGCTCTGTACTAGGCATGGAGCCGGCTTAAGATTCTTTTTCTCCCCATCGGTCTGCCCCTTTTTCTAACTTGTGCTCTCACTCTCTCAAAATTAGATAAGATAAAACAAAACAAAACAAAATGGATAAACAAAAAGAGCGAACTCATCACCAGGAAACCGACACTACAAGAAATAGTACCTGAAGTTTTTTAGGTTGAAGGGAAATGATACCAATTGGAAACTTGAATCTATTTACACAAAAGATTAAGAAGTGCTGGAAAAGGTAAAAATGAGGGCAAATATAAAGACTTTTTTGTTTCTTATTTAAAAGAAATAAATTGTCAGCTCATACCATATACAAGTATAAAATTGTTGAGAGTTGGGAAATTGGAGATAAATTTTTATAATTTCCAACATTAGAACTTTATAAGTTCTAGTATTATATATAAAACTGCATAAACTAATTCAAAAGTAGACTTTGATATATTAAGGATGTAGACTGTAAACCCAAGACAAAGAGTAAAGCTAAAAAGCCCAAAAAGGAGATAAAATGGGATACTAAGAAATAACCAATCCAAAAGAAAGGGAGAAAAAAATAAATGGGACAAATAGAAAACACAGAGTAAGATGGCCAGAGAGGCTCTGCAGTTTCTCATGAATCACTAATGCCAAAGTAAGAAAACAAGTGATTAAAAAAAAAAAAAAAAAAAAAACACAACCACAAGACACCAGCGAGATAAAGGCATTCCATTAAGACTAGGCATGCTCAGTGCAAAATTATCAATCTGAACAGGGAATAGCCAAAATGGAAAAATAGTGATGCCCCATAAACATTCTCCATCATAACATACATGTACAGTCCTCAAGCATTTGATATTAAAAATCCACGGAATGACTCTTCCTTGAAGAAGCCCATGGAAAACTCCTACCAAAGCTACCTGCACACCCCTCACTGATTCATTTTTGCGCAACTCATTTTGCCTTCCCCACCCCACTATGACACTGCAGTGCTTCTCACATTGTGTGACTCTCCACCTCACTAACTCCCTCCGTCAGAGTCACCTGAACAGAGACGTCTTCCCTGAGCCATGTGTAAAAGAGCACCTGCCAACTCCATCACTGTCTACCTTGTTATTCTACAGGGATTTCCTAGAAAGCACATATCACTAATATATTGTTTTATTGTCTATCTCCCTTTGGTAGAAGGAACTCCACAAGACTGGGAATTGTGTTTTGCTTTCCATGGTATCTACAGAATTTAGAACTATGCCTGTCAAGAGAATACAATCTGAATAAAATACTTATAATTCAAAGTCTAACAGGGAAGAGAGTCCTAAGCAGACTGGACCTCATAAACAGGACAATTCAGTGGCATAGAGGACTCGTAATAAGTGGGGCCTGGGAGAATCATAAACATTTCCTGGAAGAAGAGCTGCAGACCAGGATGGGTAAGGGGGGCGGAATCGGGGCCATTCCAGGCATGGCGGCGGCTTGTGGAAAAGGCACACAGCACAGCAGAGCATCACACACAGTAGCATAGTGCATAGGGAAGGGGACGAAAGACAAGGTTGTGACAGGAAGGCAGAGCAGACAAGCCAGGGCAAGGAGTCACCTGTACTCCTTGTACTATACCTGAGCAACAGTACAACCAGGTTTGCATTTCACAAAGGTTTCTTCGGAGACAGCAGGGCAGTGGGGAGAGAGGAGGGGGAGTCGGGGGAGAGCAAAGGCAAATCTGTATCAGGAAGAACACTTAGGAGGTTATTGCAAAAGTCTCCACAAGAGCCCCTGATGCTACAACTTAGACTGGCATTGGGGGTGAAAACAAAACAGGTGTCTTGAGTGCACATCAATGGGTGCAAGAATAACTCTATGTTTCCCAAACTCTGCTCTGCTATCAAATCTTACAGAAAGTGCCTCTTAAAAAAAAAAAAAAAGTGAGAATTTTTAAGGCTCATTTCTCTCACACACACATGCACACATGCAAACACACGTTAATAAAACCAGGTATGACTGTATCTGGAAACCACACCATGTGATTAGATAGCAAGTCTTTCTTTCTCCAGCTTACAGCTCTGTGGTCCCCTGAATCAGGTCACGTCTTTGCCAACATGGCCCTCAGCAGCCACAGGCTTCAATAAGCCTAAGCGGTGCCTAGCTGGCTCAGTCAGAAGAATACAAGACTCTTGATCTCTGTGTCATGAGTTCGAACCCCATATAGGGTAGTACAGAGATTAAGATAAACAAACTCTAAAAAAAGGAAAAAAGAAATAAGCCTAAGGTAGCAATCCCAGGGAAAAGGCCTGCTGTTCTAACAAGACTCACTAACTCCTGTAGGAGTTGGTTCCAGATGGCAAGCCTGAGCTGAATGCCTCTGTCGGGACTGGAGATCACAGCACACCAGCACATATATAACATACATGGACTGTAGGGGAGGGCTGGTTCCTCAGGGAAAGCTTGGGCCCTGTCACCAGAAAACAGAACAGATGCTAGGCAGACAGAGCGCAGGGTTCCACCACTGCCTTCTCCTCTCTGACTGATGAGGGAAAACCAAATGTTGGGCTCTTCCCCAGTTTCTAAGTTTCTCCCCAGCTGATGGTGCTCATCCGGAGGAATGGCAGGCTTATGGCATCACACAGACCTGAACGCTGTATTTCTCATCCTCATAACAGTCCATTTAAGAAGCCTCATTACCCTCACCCCCTGCTGAGGCTGAGCGCTATGGACTAACTCACCCAAGGGTAATGATGTGGCACAGGTAGGCCTATGAATCTTGACCTATCTCATGCCAACCATCTACAGCAGTCATGCTGTGGGTTGTAAGACCAATTTGTAAAGAGCTCAGGAACAATCATGCTTCTTCCCAATTAAGCCCTCCAGTGCCTCCATGTTACCTGGAGGATGAACTCCAAAGTCTTTTCAAAACACCCACGGCCCTGAGCCTCCCCACCTTCAATCTCCCTCATCCCACTTTACTTCCTGTGACAGGCAAGGGCTGAATAATTAACGTTGCCTGAGCACAAAATGTTTTGCAGACAACTCCTGCTGGTTCCCTCTGTGAATGGCCGGCCACCCCTCCCCATTGACAAGCCGGCTGCAAGCCTTTTCTTCCCCCACCGGCCCTCAGGGCTGGGCCTGCTGTGTCCCCCTAGCTGTTTCCTCACACAAGTCCAGCTCAATGTCCTACTGCCCTTCCTGCCTTGTGCATCATCTTCCCACAGGAGACATCATTTTATACTTATTTTTTATTTTGTTTTGTTTCCATTGAACTATAAAATAGAAACGCTCCATGAGGCTAAGACTTCAGTTTTCATCTCTACCTACTCGACATGGAGCACAGATACGTGGTACACAGTGGGAACAGACAACAAAACAAAACAAACAAACAAAAAAGAGTAAACGCTTGGGAAAGACTGATCAAAACAAGCAATATTTTAAAGACCAAAGCTTTAAATTATTGGTGATGTTTTCAACCATTCACACATTCTTCTGTCTTATATTAGCAATACCTATTTTGCATTTCTTAAAAATACTTATTTATTCTTGGGAGAGCGCAAGCAGGGGAGGGGTACACAGGATCTGAAGTGGACTGCACTGACAGTCTGAGAGCAGTGAGCCCAGCATGGGTCTCGAACCCACAAATGCAAGATCATGCATGGCCTGAGCTGAAGTCGGATGTTCAATCAGCTGAGCCCCCTAGGTGCTCCTTCTTTTGCATTTATATTATACATAGATGCTACAGTATAAGGACAAGGAATAAAATATCTCCTAGAATCTTCTACGGGAAACATTTTCTCTCATCTGAACAGCTTGATAGGATTCCCTCTTGTTAAAACATGAAGAAATGTCAGCCACCATCATTCCATTAATCCCTTGGCTGCAGGAATGTTAGGCTAAACCTGCCAAATTTGCACTAATCAAGGCGACAAGGTTCTACACAGAAATGTCTCTTCATACCCTCTAAATTGTATGACACTTATCATCAACCACCTTAAATTATGTAGGAAGAAAATAGACACATAGGACACATTGGATAAGTAATGGCTATTGTTCAATGGTTTTGCTTATGATGAGCTGATGAGGTAACAAAAACCAGTGTCTTTACCAAAAATCTCCAGAGTCAGCCCTAGTCGGGGCTAAATAATGGCTCCCAGTACCTGGCCCAGCTTTTGTGCCTCATCTGTTCTCTGGGCCTGATCCACTAGGTGACAGATCTCTGTATACAACATCATTTAATAAATAAATGCAAGTGATTTGACCAGCCTCTTGGCATCCTCACATATGTCACCTCCTAGGTAGGAAAAATTACCAACTCAAGCTACACAGTATCTTTAAAAATGAAACAAGATTGAGATGTCCAATGACAATGAGGATGATGGTTACGATCTGTCTAGTGATTATTCTGTGGAAGCCATGATTCTAAATGCTTTATGTAAATCTACTCATTTATATACCATGACAACCTGTGTGGCAGATCACTATTATCATCAGCCTAATTTTATAGGTAAGAAAACTAAGGTGCTGAGAAGTTAGGTAATCTTCCCGAAGGCCACATAGCGGGTAGTGCTGGGGCTGGAATTTTAACCTATTTATTTAGGTCTCAGGTCCATGTTCTTGATCACACAGCTATGTGCAATATACAGAAATAATACTTCCTGTATTTCTTTTAGCCAAAGCCAAAAGTAAGGAAAAAACTATTGGCTAAAAGTAGAACCTTTTTTCTTCTTCTTAGACTCACTGCCGTAGATTATAATCAACACCTGAACAATGTCCCACAAGGAGCATGGGATGTAAGGCAAGACAGAGCTGGGCTCCCACTCCCGCACCGCCCCATCCTAGCTGGGGATGCCCAGCAAGTCGTTTCATACAGTGTGCGCAGGGCCCGCTGGCCGCAGCCTGCACAGATTTTCCCCAGTAACGATGTCTATGCCAGCCCTCTTCGCTTCAGGGCTGTCCTCTCCGTCCACCCCCAAGAACACAAGGGTGGTAGGCCCTCTCACCCCTCAGGCTGGGGTGACTGGTCTGTCAGGCTCCTGGCTAACCTGTGACAACCATGGCGTCTCACTCCCTGGTAAAGGGATGGGCACAGGATCCAAGCTGAGAGCTGCCCATAGTTCTTTTCTAACTGGAGGTAGGAGCTTTTCCTGTCCAATCACACAGCTGTGAGGACTTAGGCCTAGAGCTGGCAGTGACCTCACCCCCAGGGCATTTGAGAGAGTAGAGCCACATGTAGACAGGCCTCGAGAGAGACTGAGGGCATTGCAGCCCCTGGTTCTCTACTCCAGGGTCACCACACATCAGCCAATTAAACCACCTTGAGAGGAGAGAAGGAATTTCTTTGGGCTTCTATCACTTTCAAATAGACAAGTTCTGACTTTAACTCTGAAACTCCCTTCCTTCATCTGCAAAACTAGGAAAATGAAACAATAGCCCTAAAATTTTTTTTCGACAATAATAATTGAAAAAAACCACACAATAGCCCTGCTCTCCCAGGGCAGTTCTGTAGGGTATTATTTTAAATACTTAAGCGGTGTCTCTTGGGACCAGAAAGGCTCCCTTGTTGTCAGCTAACATTACCACACAATAGCACCTGTCCCAATAGACTGTGGCGGACTGTGGGACTGTGGAGCTGTTCTCAGTTCCTCTCTTTCCCTGTCACACTGGGTGTGGCAACTATGTTGGCTGCACCTTCAAACTACATGTGGAGTCCAACTATTCTCGAAATCTCCACTGCCACCACCCGGGTCCAAGCCGGATGTGAGCTATTGCACACGCCTCACCACACCCCCTGCTCCTGCCCTGACTTCAACAGCTTTTCCCCTCACAGCTGTCTGCTGTCAGATGACCCCTTTAAAATGTCAGTCAAAGAGCGGCACAGGCCCCAGGGCCACCTCCTCTCCCTCAGAACTGAGATCAGCCCCCACCTGGCTGCGGCAGCGACTGCAGCCTTCCTGCGGCCTCCCCCCCCCCCCCCCCCCCCCCCCCCCCCCCCCCCCCCCCCAAGCTCTCCAGCTCCTCCCCCATACTCTGCTCCACACCAGCCTTCCTGCTGGGCCTCCAACAGCCCCCAGCTCCCACCCCAGGGCTTCCGTACCGGTTTCCTCCATCTGAGACAGTCCTTCTCCCAAACATATGCAAGCCTCGCCCCCGCCCTCTGTTACAGAGATCCTGCTTAAAGGCCACCCTGTCTTGTTGAGGCAGTTGCTGTTTAAACTTGCAGGCCCTTTCAATTCGGCAGTTTTTCTCCGCGGCACTTAGCACCGTGGAGCTACCGTCTATTTTCCTACCTGTCTATTGTTTACCTCCCCTTTCTAGAATGGAAGCAGGGATTTTGACTGTTTTGCTTACTATTATTCCCAGAACATGGCAGGCACATGACAAATATTTGCTGAATGGAAGAATGAATGAATTTGTCCTTGACCCCCTTTTCTGGGGGCTGATTTGGGGGCAGGGGGGTAAATACAGACTACAGCAGGGAAAAAAAAAGTGGAAATCTCATTAGAAACTTCCCACTTACTTGGCACAGCGTACCCAGTGGGTATGTCGGTACAAGGAATACAAGAAACGCTGGCGGTACATGTTCCATACTTTGATGGATTTGTCTTCAGAAGCCGTAGCTAGAAACTGGCCATCAGCTGAAAAGTCTACACTTCGAACTGGAGCTGTATGTGCTTTAAATTCAGAGGATTTTCCTCTCCTGGAAATAAACAGTTTATAAAACTTGATGTTAAATATAATCAATATCTAATCAGTATACAGTCTTTGAACATATAAAACTGTTTACCTCCTGTAACAAACTGACAGAAGTGTGAAAAGTTTCTTCATCAACACTCTTTAAAGCTAGTTTTATTCATTAAAGTCACAACATATATTTAACAAGAAAAGACCCTCGTAGTCCAACCCAGAAATGCACTTGCTATTTTTGTTTTAATTAAAGCTAGAGAAACAATATTTTGGACAAATCTCTACCATGAATTTTAAGTTCCTGTTCCTCCTCTAGAAATAGCAATAAATAGTTTAAGGAACCTGAAATCTAGAAAAGCTAAGATCAATTAATGAACAGCTCCAAGGAAGTGCTTTCAAACTAGGGTCACATGGAAGTTGTGTGGTCTGGGAAGGAAGACGACCCTTAACACCACTTCCCCCTTTGCAGAATGACTCTAGGTAACCTGAGTCTCTGACTCACCGGTGTTTCCGGCTGCCAGCAGCAAGAACGCAGACCCCTGGGGTGTATCTAAGGCCTTGTTCACCCAGGGCCCAGTCTTACACTCACAAGCCCAGTCTTACATGCACGAGCAAAACAAAGGACAAACGGTAACAACTGTATTCCAGTTCTTAACACTTTGAAATTTCAGATGCTTTTTTTTTTCTTGGCGAGGATGGGAAAAGGAGAATAGGGAAAGAAAAGATGGAGAAAGTAATGTGTGGTATTTGAGAAGCACCAGAAAAAAAAAAGTTTAAATAGTTAGGGGCAGGCTAGCAGATAGCGTTGGAGTTCACAGGTGGCAGCTGGGAAAGTACTACTTTGTGCCAGCACTCCAAAGGTCCCCAGATACTTCACTTTACACTACACCGGACTTAGCAATTTTTTTTCCCATTCAGAAAGTCATATTTGTACATAACTGTTTGAAAAACATCAGGCAACAGAATTTGCAGAAGTCATACTCAACCACTCCCCCTTCTCTCACATCTAATAGGTGGACAAAACTGATTTAGTGATAGTGATATTGCTATCACTTCTCAAATATCCTTTCAATACCTCCTCTCTCTTCCATCCCAGCTCTGCTTACAGCAAGGTAAACACACCCCACGCATCCTTTACCTAGACTATTGTGAAAGCCTCTTACCTGGTCTCCCTGCACTAATCTCCGGTCCCCTCCAGTCACCTACACACTGTGCTTATTACCTCGCTAAAAGCATAATTCTAAGCATGTAAAGCTCAGTGTAAACGTGTCGCGGGCTGCCCTCCAAGAAAAGGTACAACGACCAAGTTCTTCCACCAGGCATCCAGCCGGTACAGTTACACTGACCTTTGGACTCAGAACAGTTGCAGAACTTCAAACACACCTCAGGCTTTGCATTTCCTGCTTTGTCTCAGCCTGGATTATGTCTCCCATCCTAACGACCTTGACCAACCCAGGCAGGCTTAATTGTTCCCTATCTGCTACATCTATTTTGCTTATTACATTATACGCTCTTTAAAAAAAAAATAAACCTGTTTATTTTCTATTAAGCTGAGTTTTTTTTGAGGACAGGAATGATGATTTATTCATCCCTATAAGACCAGCACCAAACATTAAAAAAAAAATTTTTTTTTTTAAAGGGAGAGGCGGGTGGCTCAGTCGGCTGGACACCCTACTTCAGTTCAGGACATGATCTCACTACTCATGGGTTCAAGACCCGCACCAGGTTCTGGGGTAACAGCTCTGAGCCTGGAGCTGGCTTCAGATTCTGTGTCTCCCCCTCTCTCTGCTCCTCCCCTGCTCTCTTTCTCCCTCTCTCTGTCTCAAAAAATAAACAAACATTAAAAAAAAATTTTTTTTAAAGACCAGCACCTAGCACAATATCAGGCACATAACAAACGCTCGATATGTTTTGTTAAATTACACTGGGAAGAGTCACTGCTTATTGGTTCTTACATCCACCCTGGCCTATCCCTCCAGTCGTCTGGAGAAGGCAAAAGTGACTTGGTAATGAATCTCCATCACCTGATATATTTACTCCAGGAAAAATGAAAATTGATATTTAAAAAAATGGGAAGGAGTATTCAGGGCCTGGTTCAGTGAGGTTTCCAGGGAAAGTTCTATGCATAACAGGAGGCGGTTTGGCCTGAATTCAAGACCACAGCCCAGAGAAAACAAGGACAAGACTGGCATCTGGTGTGACTGCGACGCCAGGAGACAGTCCGCACTCCAGCAGCCGACCTGCTTGCTTTCTTTCTCAGGGGTTTTCCTCTCGGCTACAGCCTGGTCCAATTCCTGGATCTGGACTCAACAAGAAGGATATAAAAAACCACAAAAGGAGTGCCTTGTGTTTGTTGCACAGCTGTTTAACTGGTTAGGTCCTCACTTGCCTAGACATTGGCTCTCTGCCTCCCACAAATTTACCTGCACTTTCTGCCCTGACGGACTCCAGGCCAGAACCGCTTCCTTGCTTGCTCCTCCTATTGTTCCCTAGTCTGCCAGTCACTGGCTGTCCTGTCTCCAAATACAGCTGCCTAGCATCCCTCTTATCCCTGTGCGCACACTGCCCCCCACCAACCCCCGCCCCAAGGAGGTGGATTCTCCTTCTGAATCTGGGCTGGCTGTGGCTTACTCTGACCATAGCAGGAGGCAGAAGTGACCTTGTGGAAGTTTCAGACCTAGCCCTTCAAAGGTCTAGCAGCTTCCATTTTTACTGTCCTAGAACCCAGCTGGCACATGGTCAGAAGTCCTTATCCGGCTGGAGAGAGGCCCTCTGGGAGACCAGGGTGCCCCAGCCAATAACCAGCACCAGGCCCCAGGCGTATGGGTGGGTGAGTGCTGGATCCGCTAGCTTCGTAGCCGTGTTAACAGCCAACTTCAAATGGGGCACAAGAATCACCCAGAAGACCCACAAAATAATAAATGATAGTTTCTGTATTAAGCCAAGTTTTGAGGACTGCTAAACTGCAGTAACTGATATACCAGCTTCCAGCCTACTGCCATAATCCATGACTGCCCTGGCTCCATATGACAGGGTTTAGAAAAAGGAACCAGAGGCATCTACACAAGCCTAACTGTGGCACTGGGATCAGCCAGTACAGATTAACGACTCCGTGTGCCGTTAGCTCACTACCCTTGTACAGTTTGCTCACTGAGAGTTCCTAGAATGCATACGGGGGGCCTGAAGTTGTGTTGTGCTGAAGACAGCAAAACCACTAGCCCTGAATACCCAAAGGTAAGGATTTTAGAAAACAGTTTCCCTTTTGGACCCAAACCAGTCTCTCTCCCTCCCAGTTCCCTTCTACACTGCCACCCATAGTGTCATCATATGTCTCTTCTCTTCAGTCATTTTTGCTACCATCAGGGTAATGTTCAGATTTCTCAGCATGGAGATTCCCTTGGGTGGTGGCAAAAAAAATAAGTGCCCGATACCATGAAAATGCCACGTGCACTTTCATTTGGGAGTGCCTGAGCCTGTTCAGTCACATACCGCAAATCAACTCCTGCCACAAAAGAGCCAAGGAAAATGCTCAAATGCTTATTCCCTGAGGTACTTACCAGAGGAAATGATATAATATGTGGGATTGTTCTAAAAATACTTTAGCTAAAGAAAAAGGGGGGGGGGTTGGTGAAACAACTGATAACTGTTGATCCTGATAACTGTTGGATTTAGTTGATGAGGATGGGGGAAGGGAATGTTGTGCTATTTCTTCTATTTTCATATGTGTTTGAAAACATATAATTAAAAGTTCAAAAAAAAAGTTCAAAAGCTTTTTAAAATATCATGGCTCCATAATGGCTTAAAATAGATAAGCTATCAGCTAGGATTTAAAAGGCCTCGTATAGAGACATTTGTCATAATGATGTGTCAAATGCAATGATTTAAACATTTTTCAGAAACTTTCCTTAGCAAGAAAACTTCAGAGCCCAATAATGAATTCTATGCATCCATGAATAGTTCTGGCACAGGGATTACTGGAGATCCAATGACCCACAGAAGATCCACAAATTGATACTAGTAGATTAATAAACTATAAAATTTCAGTTATATGTGTCAGTTTGTATCTCTCCAGGGAGACATTGTGAAGTTTACATCAGATTTAGAAAGGGATTGATAACCATCCCCCTGCCACAAAAGAAAAAAAGAAAAGAAAAAACAAAAAAGAAACGTGAAGCCTATTTCCATGGTTAGAAATAGGTTTCAAATAGAAGAGATAACTCAGTGTTAATGATGGAAAAATGGCATGAAACAGTTTGCTAACTTTATGACAAGGGCAGCACATCTCGCCCGCGATTCAGAGTAAGAACGGCGCAGGTAACTGGGGGTTCAGGCATTCTCGAGAAATGCAGAAGGAACCTCCAGGCTCATTTTCTTTCACATTCCTAAATCCAGAGCATATCAGGTGTTACTTTGTTTCTCTTACTTATCAGGAATCCAGAGTCTAATGGTTCTGTCTCGAGAAGCAGATGCCAGTAAGTTTCCAAGTGGGGAAAACTGCACGCTAGTCACCACATCCTTGTGACCCACGTATCTGAAAGCTCTAGCTTGTGGCTTGCAATTCCATAGCATGACGAACGTATCCCAAGAAGCAGTAGCTATCAAGAAAGAGAAGAACAAACCACTGATTGTTAAAATGCAAATGTAGGCATGTCTCATTACAATGGGCAGCGTAACTAGTAACGAGATGTCCAGGTAACAGAGGGGCTGGAGGTTTTTAAGCCTGACCAGGTCATGGAAAAAATAATTTTAAAAGCAACTCAAAGTTACATCACTAATGTGCAAAGGTAGCTGTGTTCTATGCAAGCACAAGGCAGGCAGGATTACTGGCCCCTGCACCTGACTGGAGCTCAGTGACATTTACTAGAACAGTGCATAACACAGGCCCTCAGGACTAGGAGTAGTTCTGTCTCTAACTCCCAGGATGACTGAGACAGTTACTTCGCATCTGTGTCATCGAGACTGAATGCTTTTCCTGAGACAGCTGGGAATGATGATTTTTAAAACCTGTTTATGTGAAGGTAATTTCACACTTAAGAGGAAACATAAGAATAGTATAAAGAACATTAATACACCCTTTGCCAGATCTTTTTTTTTTTTTTGAGAGAGAGAGAGAGAGAGCACACAGTGGGGAGGGACAGAGGGAGAAAGAATCTTAAGTAGTTTCCATGCTCAATAGGAGCCTGCCGTAGGCTCCCACAATCCTAGGATCATGACCTGAGCCAAAATCAAAAGTAGGACACTCATCTGACTGAGCCACCCAGCACCCCTACCCTTTGCCAGATCTACCTGTTGTTAATATGTTGCCTCACGTGGTTCATAATTTTCTCTTATGCTCACTTGTACTCAACTCTGTATACATCAGCGAGGCTACATGCTGTCTCTCTCTCTCTCTCTCTCTCTCTCACACACACACACACACACACACGAAGTTCCACCCCCACCCCCCAACCATTTGGAATTGAGTACATTATCATGGTGCCTTACTCCTAAATACTTCATTGTGTTTTTTCTAAGAATAAGGATAGTCTCTTACATACCCATAGCAGTATCAACTTTAGGAAATTTATTACTGACTACTTTAATCTACCAACTATTTTCCAATTTTGTTCACTGACCCAGTAATGTCTTATGGCTGGAAAGCATTACACTATTCAATATCTAAAGTATTATGCTGCAAATAAGATCTACAAAAAGATGACACATTCCCTTACCTCAAGGAATCACAATATCATAGGAGAGACAATTCATTAATATTGTACATGTTCAGAGGACTTTTAGAAATTATTCGTTCATTTTCCGTACCTTCTACTCCCCTTCACCTACTGTGCCCATCCCCCCAGCCTCCCCTCTGGCAAGCATGTATTCTTTGTATTTATTGGTTTGTTTCTGCTTTTTTTGGTTCGTCTTCATTTATTTGTTTTCTAGATTCCACATACAAATGAAATCATATGGTATTTGTCTTTCTCTGACTTATTTCACTTAGAATATCTCTGAGGTCCACCTATGTTGCCACAATTCATTCCTTTTTGTGGCTGAGTAATAGTCCTCTGTGTGTGTGTGTGTTGTGTGTGTGTACCACACCTTCTTTATCTACTCATCAACTGATGGACACTTGGGTTGTTTCCATATTTTGGCTACTGTAAAAAATGCTACAGTAAACACAGGGATGCATATATCATTTTAAATTAGTGTTTTATTTTCTTTAGGTAAATAGCTAGTAATGGAATTACTAGATCATAAAATTTTATTTTCAATATTTTGAGGAATCTCCATTCTGTTTTTCAGAGTAGCTGTACCAATTTATGATCCCACCAACAGTATATGAAGGTTCTTCTTTCTTCACAACCCTGCCAACACTTATTTCTTGTCTCTTTGATTCTACCCATTATAACCGGTATAAAGTGATATCCCATGTGGTTTTGATTTGTATTTCCCTCACAATTAGTGGTGTTGAGCATCTTTATATATTTCTCTTGGCCATCTGTATGTCTTCTTTAGAAATACATCTATTCAGCTCCTCTGTCCATCTTTAAATCAGATGATTTGGTTTTTGGAAGTTGAGTTGCAAGTTTTTTATATATTTTGGATATTAGTCCCTTATTGGATTCATCATTTGCAAATATCTTCTCCCATTCACTAAGTTAGGTTTCCTTTTGGTTTGTTGGTAGTATCTTTCAATGTACAAAAGCTTTTTTTTTTTTTGTATAGTCCCAATAGTTTATCTTTGCTTTTGTTTCAATTGCCTGAGGATACATATCTAGAAAAATGTTTCTATGGCTGATGTCAAAGAAATTACTGCCTATTTTTCTTTTAGTGTTATGATTTCAGATCTCACATTTAGGTCTTTAACCCATTTTTTTCACTGAAATTGAATTTTTAATCCAAATGACTGTAATAGCTGAAAAGACAACAGACAAAACTGAATAGGACTTCTCTAACTGAAAATGAGAGGTAGTTGGTTTGCAGGAGAGCAAACAGTGCAGTGAGAGCATGGCACTGCAGTAACAGTAATAATTATGAAAGCGTAAAAATAACCAATGTCCTTTTGCTGCACATGTATAGCAAGCAACATAAAAGGAAAGGAGGAAAAAAGCGTTAAAAAACAGGGTGAGGACAAACCCACAAAACCCCAAACCTCAGAAATTAACATTAACTTAAGAACACAATAATGAAGACTTTTCATAGCAAAATTCTCACAATTCTTAAAATGGAAGTCTTCAAAAGTACTTCTTCAAATTGAAAAGCTGAAAACGATGAAGGCAGAACAGTTACCCTGGCTTGGAAGAGCTGCTACCTGTCACAAAGATAAAGATGACACTTAGTCCTCCTTCCAACCAGTGATATCTGATAAACCTGATGAACAGAACGGAGAGGCTGCCTGGCGGGCGCTGACCTCACTGATTGTGAAACCGTTCTCTGACAGTATCATAGATGCTCACGGGACGTTTCGATGTTCTTCATCCTTAGTGTTGTACGGAGTGGTTAGTGGTCCTTCCTGAGGAAAGGGCATCTGAGCAGAGACCTGAGTGCAGTGAGGAGTGACTCAGGCTGAAATGCGCAGGAAGAACACACTCTGGGCAGAAGGGACCCCAGGCACGACTCCTGAGACAATACTGTGGTTATAAGACTGATGAACAGCAAGGAGACCAGCAAGTCCACGGTGGAGGGCCGAAAACGAGAACGGTGGGGCGAAAGCTGAGAAGAATGCTGATGCCAGGCCAAGAGCCATGGCAAGACATGTATGTATTCCATAAGTGCCGTGTGAAACCTTTCAAGGATTGGGGGGAGGGGAGAGAAGCTCTTATGATCCGAGTTATGAAAACGACCACCCTGACAGCAAGAAAAGGATGGCCGTTACAAAAAACGATGTTGGGTCAACTGGGTATTCATAAGGGAAAACGATGTATCTTGACGTTTGCATTTTATACCATACACAAAATAATTCTATGTAGACTGCAGATCTATCTAAATGTGACAGGTAAAACAACACACTTTTAGACTAGATAGAACATGGGAGAATACCTTCATGGCCATTGGGGTAGGCAATAAACAGGACATGAAAATTATTAAATTACTAAAACTGCTAGAGGAAAAACAATATGTACTACACTAGAATTAAGAAACTGTGTTCACTGAAAGATTATTACCAAGTGAGTGAAAAGGCAAGTCATAGAGTGAAAGAGCATATATGCAGTACATACACACCACATTTAACAAAGAATCTGTAGAGAACCCTACAAATGGGTAAGAAAAGTCAGAAAAATAAGTAAAAGGCTTAAACAGGCACTTTATAAAGGAAGATACTAAATGGTCAATAAACACATGAAAAGGCTGTCAATTTAGTCTCAAGGAAAATGCAAATTAAAACCACAGTGAGATACACTACACACTCCTCAGAATGACTACAATGAAAAAGATAAGTAATACCACACCTTGATGAAAATGTGGATCTCGTTATAACACTGGTGGTTATAACCGTTTGGGAAAACTGCTTTGAAATATCTACTGAAGCTGAATATATACTTACCTTTTGACTCAGCAATTCCACTCCAGGTATATCCCTAACAGAAATTCTTATTCTATGTTTAGCAAAAGACTGTGGCAGTATGATCCAAAAGAGACCAACACTAGATATCTAACTACCCATCAAAGATGGATATATCAGTTGTGGTATATCCACATTGCGTACCTGCTGTGGAATTAGATTTCATTTATATGAAGTTCACGAGGTAGTAAATCTCATCAACAGTTATAAATCAGTACACAGATTACTGGGTGGTCAAAGGAGGGAGATTAGTAGCTACCAGGGAGCACAAGGGGGGACTCCTGAGGGCACTAGTAAGGTTCCTCGCTCTGGGTATTTGTTAAAGGGCATGTCACGTTGTGAAAATTTACCAATTTGTCCAATTTGGGTACATATCTTATATTTCGATAAAACATTTAGAAAAAAATTAGAAAATATCACCCTGATCGTTCTGTGCAGAATATACAGGGTCGAGGGGGTCAGACTTGAAGAAGAAAATCAATTAGGAGGCTACCGCAATAATCCAGTCAGGAGAAGGTGGTGGTTTGGACTAAGCTGGAGAAGTGGGAGACGTGGTCAAAATTAAGATATATTTAAAGGTAGAGCCTATGCAGCTTGCTACTGGACTCAATATAAGAGAGAAAGCAGAAGCAAACATGCCAGGCTTTTGGACTGGGCACCCAGATGAATCTTAGGGCCATATAATGAGATTAGAAAAATCAGAAGAAGGGAGACCAGGCAGCTAAGTCGGTTAAGCATCTGACTCTTGATTTTAGCTCAGGTCATGATCTCCTGGTTCATGGGTTTGAGCCCTGTGATGGGCTCTTCACAGACAGTGAGGAGCCGGCTTGGGATTCTCTCTCTCTCTCTCTCTCTCTCTCTCTCTCTCTTCATCTATCAGCCCCTCCCCTTAGTGTGCTGTCTCTGTCTCTCAAAATAAATAAACTTAAAAAAATAATGTGTTTAAAAGAAGAAGCAGAAGAGATAGAGGTTGGCAGTGAGGCAGGGTGGGGAGGGAATCAAAGAGTTATTTTTAGGATGCAGTAAGCTGGAGATACCATTAGACATATAAGTAGAAATGTCAATTAGGAGGATGGATATACCCACCAAGAGCTCAGGGAGAGATTTTAACTGTTCATTGTGGTGGATAAAGGAGCAAACTATAAAATTAGACTCCCTGAGTCAAATCCAAGCCATCATCTACAAGCTATGTATCCCTGGGCAAGTTACTCAGCCTTTCTATGCCTGGGACACTAAATCTGCAAACGAGTTAAGTATTACATGAAATGATACTTGTAATCCATGCCTGTCACACAGAAGACATTCAGAGGTACCCATTATTATTGGGTTCTTTTGCTACCGTCAGCAGCAGCCGCTGTCTAAAGCAAGGACTGGACACCGCCTAGGATTATTCGGGGAGTGAATCTAGATGAAGAAGAGGGTGAAGGTACCTAAAGGAGCCATAAATGAAATAGAAGGGGACAAGCAGACTTTGCTGTCCAGGAACTTAAGAAGTATTTGGAGAGGGTGACAAGCTGTATTAAATGCTTTCAAGAGATTAGAGTAACATCAGGTCTAAGAAGGAGGAGCTACATAATTTGTGGGCCTGGTGTAAAAAGTCAGTGTGGGGGGCCCTTGTAGAAAAACTGCTAAGAATTTCAGAACAGTGACAGCAGGGCGTTAAATCAGTCCTAAGTGACTACATGGGGCCTATGCCCATAAAACTGGCCCTGGGCCCGAGGACCAGTTGTTGATTTGACAATAAGAACTATGCCGTAAGTGGTGGGATCAGAGCTGGGTGGTGTGGGTTGACAAGAAAATGAGAGGGAGGCAGTGGAAAGAGTTAATGTGTACAATTCATTAATTCACTGAAGGTTTACAGGGTCCCTAACACTTAACATGTTAAGAAGCAGGGGGCGCCTGGGTGGCTCAGTCGGTTAAGCCTCCGACTTCAGCTCAGGTCAGATCTCAAGTTTGCGGGTTTGAGCCCCGCGTCAGGCTCTGTGCTGACAGCTAGCTCAGAGCCTGAAGCCTGCTTCTGGTTCTGTGTCTCCTTCTCTTTCTGACCCTCCCCCTCTCATGCTCTGTCTCTCACTGTAATAAAATAAATAAAACATAAAAAAAAAAAGAAGCAGGAAAAATGGTATTATAGTATAACAACAGTGATGCAACAATTAATGGAGGGAGGGGGTCAGAGGAATAAGACTATGAAGCTTAACTGAGAAGGTGACACAGGACTGAGACTTCACATATTTTTTCAGGAAAGGAAATAAGCCTCTTAACCAAGTGGATATTCAAAAATTACAAACACAATGGGTGCATGTCCACATTAAAGCAGCACTTGCTATCCTGGTGTGAAGCCTGGTGAAAAGAAGTGAGAGAGCAGAAGGAGCAAGCGGTTCAGAGGTCAGGGACAGCCTCACCTTTGGGCAAAGGGGCACTTCAGAGGCCTATTAATTATGAAATACCAGAAGCAAAGATGTCCCAATTACCACTGTGTGGCTCAGGGTACACTCTATATTTCTTCCACATTTTTCATCCTAACTTCCTTAACCTCACCCACTAAACTCTAACACCATGGTAATGAAAGGTATTTGACTACTGGTATCAGTGTTGCAGAGCGTCAACGTGGCATTTACTTTCATTCATTTCCACTGAACCACACCCTATATAAACATCACCACCTAATTTCAAATGTCAACACTTGTATCATTCATCATCCAACTGGTCTATTTTGAGATAAAATGTCAAAGGAAAGAAGCTAAGAGAAAAGGTTAACTAGATTTACCCCTGAAAAAAAACGATTTCTATCCCAAAATAATAATTCACTGTTTCAGGAAATCTTCATTGAGACAAAAGGTAAAACAAAGTCCATGTGCACCTAGGCTACTGCTGTCTCTGGAGGTAACAAGGGACACGTCAGGGAGAACGTGTTCGCTTCCCATCACATCCAAAAAACCAAAAGCTACTGTGCTGCCTTAACTAGCAGTAACTTGAGCCACTCTAAGATCTCTCACTCCTTGTTTTATCCAAACCTGCAGTTGCTTCTAGACGTTTGCTCCACCAGGAATTCCATATCCTAGAAGGAAATGGCATTTCCCTCCAGTTTGAGTCTTCCAACCCATCATTCTTTGTGTAATTTACTAATTAGAAATTATATTCATTAATAATTTAACTGATGAATATATAATTTGTTAATTTACTATTGTAAGGAAGAACTCTCCCCTTTCCTCCATTTATCTATTTATTCACTAACTTATTTTATGAGTGTGGACTCAGATTGTAATCCATAGCTGTCATTATTCACTTTGACTCTCAAACTATTCCAAATTTGGCTAGTGAGAGCCCCTTCAAGCTGGCCTCTGTGGCCTTCTCTAATATGTGTCCATCATTCTTTGAGTACTTGCGTCCAGAAGGATTTCTAGAACTATGACCTCCGCTGCCCCAGCTCTGCCAGGATGCCGCTGCTCGGGCTCTACCTCCTGGCTGTTCTGCAGGAAGCGCACCCCTGGGACGGGGCCCAGGGGGCTGCGGGCTCACCTCGTGTTTCCCTCCTTGCAGGGACTGTTAACAGTTGTGCACTCTTTGTTGTGTAATGCCTGAATACACTTGCCTCATATATTTGGTCTCATTTTACAGTTGTTGTTAGGCTAGAGGGCAGGTTTGGCTACCAATTACTCTGTCATGACTGGACAGAGAAGACTGCTTTATTCTCTTTAATAGCTACATGGTATTCTATTGTGTGGCTAAACCTTAATTTATTTAACCAGTCTATGCTATTTAGTCTTGCCCTTTTACAAATGATGCTGTAATATACATGAGTCACTCCTGATGTGTACAAAAGCATCATTGTGATCAATTCCCAAAGGAATTATTGATGGGTCAAAGGGTACATGTTTTTGAACTTACAAGAAGGTCTACGTTCACAATAAAGTGTCTTTTACAACTTTATACATTCGGATTATATCCCTCTCAGGCCTTTCCATCCCATATGCAAGGGAGTCCTAATAATTCAGATCACCTTCATATAGAAATTCTTGAATTTTTCCACTATTTCAGGGGTCCTTCTATGTATTTGAACTCTGATTATGTCCCACGTATACCCTACTATCAGAAGTTAACTCAGATTTCTGGTTTGAGGGCACATTGATTTTGTACTTCCTGTTGCATTTCCAGGTTCATGCTGGTCTTTGGGTCACAAAAGAAACTCTAGATGGCCTTCTTCAAGGAAAAATAAATAAGGACATATTCTAAGGAAATCTGTGAGGAGATCTCTATAACTGTTTTTTAAGAAAAAAATCACTTGTAAGCATACACATTTATGTATGCTTACATAAACTTTATAAACTTAGATACAAGGGAAAGGGCTGCCCAGTAAAAAGATAATATTCTAATCTCCACTACATACACTTTGATCTCTATCTAATACTTTCAGAATTTGTTTGTGCTATCCAAGCACTATATAGTAATATAAATGATAGCACTAACTTAAAATTCCTCTGCCCTGAATGAGGAAATACTTAAGCATCTTTTCCTTCTAGCTGACACTAAGTCATTATCTTGCTAGTGTAAGCATGGTCTAAAAGGAGCTGGGGGTGTTAAGAATAATCTTCGGTAATGACAATCAGGAGAACTTAATTTAACTTATTCAAATTCCACATCTCTATGAGGATGGTCAATCACAAGGACATACACCTTTACTGAGTTGTTACCAGGGGCCAAGTATTTCTAAAGACTTTATAAGTATTATTTTATTTAATCCTCACAACAAGGCAAGTAAATATCATTAACCCTCTTGTACAGATGAGGAAATGAGGCTTAGTGAGGTTAAGTAATTTGCCCAAGGTCATGGAGGCAAAAAGCAATGGAGTCCACTTTTAACCCGTTTCTATCAGCCTCCAAAGCCTGGGAATTTAACCAATAACTCAGTGCTTTCAGAAGCACTGGGCTTTTATGGATGGTCTCCATTATAATTACTGTGAACTTTGTTTAAAATGTGTACTTCCAGTAAATTAAACATTCTTTGGGGTTAGACTGAGGAATCTGAATTTTTTTCCTTACCACTTTCTCATTTAATTCTGATGTACATCGAAAGTAGAGAAACACTGTGCTCTGCACACACTAGCACTCAGGAATAATTTCTTGAACCATCACAGTAGGAGAAACTTTAACAAAGCCGCTACACAGGTTGCCATCAAGAACCATAATAGAAAAAGAATTTCTGGCAAACATTTATTATGGTTTCACTGTGAGGAAAACAACTTCAAACTTCCAAATTTCATTCTGTTTCTATTCAGTGAAAAAAGAAAGAAATTACTTGTTCTTTATTTTTTCTATAAATAACCCACAGGCTAATAGGATCTGAGTCCATGACAGCATAACCTTAAAGGGAAAAAGCGGAGAAAAGTGACAACTTCAATGTTAAAATTACACAATTTTAAATGGAAACTTTTCTAAAGTTCAGCTCAGATTCTGCAAACCGTGGGACAGTACTTTTAAACTCTTCTAACGTCTGAACAAACTGGAGTGCTGCCCTGAGAAGCTGGCCTAAAGGAAAAGAATGTGGCTCCAGAATCAGACTCCAATCCAGGCCCAGCCAGGCTGTGCCACTTACTAGCTATGTGGCTTCAGGAAATTTCCTGAACCTTCATTCATAAAAAGGGATGGAAACACTTCACAGGTTATTATTTTTTGCTCATCCCCTCTCCTCTAATCACCTCCCAACCCACCCTGTGGAACCCAAGAGCCCAGCACCTTCTAAAAGGCTATCAAGTATAAATCCACCATACTTTATGTTCTGTTTCCCTGAATCACGACCAGAAGTCTAGACCTTGAGCTCCTCCAGCCATCAATCACATTCACTCACTCCTATAACACTCTGGATGTTGCCTTAGCTGACCCTGACACCCATGCCTTCTCTCCTTTCCCAAAGCCACCACTGGGCCAGGGGGGCACCCAATAGATGGTCTCCCTATAACCACATTCTGCTCCTTGAAAGTCCCTCCTCCTCAACCACTATGCTTGACTCTGCTTGGGAACCCCAAGTTCCCTGAAACCCTTTCAAGTGACAACCATTTTCTCTTTCACATTCCACCTGCCTCACAGCACAGTTTTCCGCTCTAGCTCCTGATATTAGTAGTTCGGTCAACAGATATCTCACCCCGATACCACATAAAGCATTGTGGGCAGGGCCCGGAAAGTCCTAAGGGACAAAATAGGCAAATTCTCTACATGAGGAGCTTACATTCAGATGAAGAGGAGGAAAACAAGGCAACAAGCAGGCAAACATGTCATCTTAAATTGTGCTAACAGACATGAAAGCTACGTCAAAAAGTCATAATGAGAATTTTGTGTGGCGGTAGAACACTTACTTCAGATGGAGTTATCGGTAGCATTTTAAGTAGAGGCTGAAGGACAAGAAGGAGCCAGCCAAGCAGAGTGAGGAGGTGAAGAGCACTTCCGACCAAGGGGACAACCAGAACACTCCAGAGCCCTTTTCTTCCTGGCTTCCTCAACAATTCATCCGTGGCCACGCCCTGATCTCATCAGCAGCAGAAACTGAACACTTCCCAGATCATGAATTGAAACCCACCATCCTCTGACAAGCTGCTTTCCTTACAGCTTAGTCAAGTAACTTCTATATCATTCCAGTCCATTGACGTATACTCTCCAGAGGTTCTCTTTTCATCACCTTCACTTCTCTCCTTAGCCCACTGACAAGCCCCCCTATCATATATATATATATATATATATATTCAATCTCCTGAGTCTCCCTCCTTCCTTCAAATTTTCCCAGCAAAATTCCAGTCACTCTGCCTTTTCTGGACCTATATTTGTGCCAGTGAGAATGGCTAGAACCACCCCCCGCCCCAACAGACTGGAAACACTGTAAATGCATAACCACTAATGTCACTTGGATCTTCTACACTGCCCAGTAGTGCTCAATTCTGCAACACTTCCCTCCCTACTCTCTAATGAGTGTTTAACATCTCAATTCCACATTTCTACCCCACCCTACACCTTGGCTTTCATGAGACCCTACTATTATGGCTTTCCTTCTATCTTTCTGATTATTCCTTCTTGGATTCTTTTGCCATGTCTTCTTCTTCTCTACAGGTTGGAGAACTTTAGAACTAGACTTGGGCTATTTGTCCTCATTGTTCTATGTTCTTCCCAGGTGATCTCAAATATTCCCATGACTTGGCTAAAATAAAAAACAAATGGAGACCAGCCTTGAAAATTCCCTGAGTAGACAAAAGCAGTTTAATCATATAAACAAAGATTAATTTAGCTTATTTTGTAAAACTAACTTGACCTGGGTCATTTCTGGCTTATGTCTCTGGAAATCACAAGCAAAAACTTGAACTGTTTCCCAAGGTAACTGCTGACCAACACCCTATCCTTTAAAAGAACTCTAATATTACAAGCAATCAATGTGAAAAATAAAGTCACTGCTTTCTCACTGTAGAAGCTGCTTTATAACATGCCCCTGAGCCTCACGGCATGTTTTGAGAGCTCCCAGTTTGCAAACTGTCTTTACAGTATGTGCACAATACACTTTTACTAATTAGTATTTCAAGGATTCCTTAGTTTTACTTCTGTTGTTTCTGAACTTTTGACAACTTTCAATACCACCTGTATATGATAATAACTCCCAAATTTCTCTTTTCCCAGATCACCACCCTAGTTTGAACCATCATCAATTCCTGCTGGTATTACTAAAATAGCTCTTACTTGGCTTCTCCACTAATAGTTCAGTACCCACAGAGTAGCCAGAGGATCTTTTTTGAGATCTAAATGAGATTACGCCATTCCCTTCCTTAACACGCTTCAATGACTTTTCCCAGCTCTTAGAACAAAATCCTAAAACATGGCCTCTGCCTTAGTTTGCTGGGACTGCCATAACAAATTGCCAAAATTTTGGAGGCTTAAAACAGAGCAGATTTATTCTCTTATAGTCCCAAAGGCCAGAAGTCCAATATCAAGGTGTGGCAGGATTCTCCCTAAAGTTCTAAAGGAAATTCCCTTCCTTGCCTCTGGTGCCTCCAGACACTCTCGGGCTTGTGGCGGCATGGCTCCAATATCTGCACCTGGCTTCACATCACCGCCTTTTCTTATCTCCTCTGTGTCTCTCCTAAGAACACATACCACTGGATTCAAGGCTCAACAAGGTAATCCAGGATGATCTCTTCTTGAGATCCTTAATTATGTCTGGAAAGAACTTTTTTTCCAAATATAGTTACATTTACAGGTTTCAGGGACATGAACCTATCATTCAAAGGGCCACTATTTAACCTGCTATAGCCTCCAAGGTCTCACTGCCTCTGCCTTCCCCTCCAACTTCATCTCCCAAAGCTTTCTCTCTTCCTTTGTTTACAGGCTCTACCCCTTCCAGTCTTTTCCTTTCTCTTCCTTCCTTTATTCCTTCCTTCCTTCCTTAAGCAATTTTTTTAAAGTTTGTCTGTTTGTTTATGTAATCTCTACACCCAATGTGGGACTCGAACTCATGACCCAAGATCAAGAGTCGCATGCTCTTCTGACTGAGCCAGCCAGGTGCCTCTAGCCTTCTTCTATTTCCTTGATCAAGGACAAGTTCTTTCCCACCCCTGGCTTCTGCATATGCTATTCTTTCTCTAGTCTTTGCACTACTAACTCTTCCCTCAGGTCCTGAGTTAAATCTAACTTTCACAGAGGGGTGTCCTTGACCTCATAAACTTATGTCGCCATTGTTATTCCTCAAAGCACTCTTCCTTTTCTTCACAGCATGCACCCCTTTTCCTGTTTCAAGTTGTACCTGCACACGATTTGGGTGTTCACTTGTTAATATTTGTCTCTATCATCAGACTGTGGATTCTTCACACCATGTGAAGAAGCACCCCTGTTTTGTTCCCCTCTGTGTGTATACCCAGAGCATAAGACACTGTAACATTAACAAAAGTTACTGTAGCATTAACTAAATAAGGTTACACAGGATAAATAGAGTACCTCCCATTCCCTCTTTGAACAGAATCAGATTAAGTGCAAATAAGAGGGGCAGAAAGGTGACCAGACAGCTGAGGACACCCCCAGCCTTCAGAGGACAACTCTCCTGGGCCGGCCTGAGGTGATCGAGCTTGGCATAAGGAAGGAAAAGTAGTGTCTGACTATTAGCAAGACATAAGGACTTGTCTACTCTTCACTTTTGCCCCAGACAACTATTCAGTTCAGGAACTTGCTCCACCTTTTATAATAATCCCTACCGCCTGGTCAAAAGGGTTTAGGTTTTCCTGAAATTTTAGGAAAAAATTCCAATACAAACAGATTCCCACTCATAGTCTAATTCACATATATATATATCTAACTTTCTTAATTCTACTGAACTATAAAATGACTCAAGTATTAGTAAACCCTGCTGGCTTGGTTTTAAAGTCTAGTAGGCAAAGAGGGACACAGAAATCTTTTCTGGAACACACAAAATTCTCCAGCCTCTTCTTTTCCCCTGAAGATTTTTCTTTATATTATTGAGATTTTCTTTATATTCTATATATTTTTCTTTACATTATATTATTGAAATGTAATTCATATGCTATAAATTCACCCTTTTATAGTGTATAATTCAGTGTTTTATCCAAAGTTTACCACCATTGCCACTATCTAATTCTAGAACATTCTCATCACACACACACACATCCCCTAAAAAACCCATCCTCATTAGCAATCATTCTCCATTCCTCCCTGCCAAACACTATGTATTGTCTCTATGATTTTTCCAGTCATTTTTTACTTTCATGAAACTGAGAGATAAAATGATTTGCACAGGGTTGCAGTCACTTAGTAAGACAGCAAGATTATAGCATACATATTTACAGTAACTTTTTAAACTATACATAAAAAAACCAAAAGATTAGTAAAAATATGTTTAGCTCCACCGTACATATCCTAAATGTGGCTATAAGACATCTGATGTGTAAAGCAGAGTCCCTACAATAGTGATTCCCAGGCAGTGTCTCAAGCTGGGTGAGGCAGGGGTGTGGGACATGAGGCAGAATCACCAAAGAGGAAGAAGAGATGTGACTGGCGGAAAGGAATCAATTACACTTCGGATGCGGTGATGCAGAGTGAAGGTTGAGGGAAATGTGAGGCTATGTGGTTTATGGAATAGACATTTCTTTTTAGCTGAGGGTTTTGAAATTTGCGTTAATGTGCTCAGGCGCTCACTGGCTTCCTTTTACAGAGCCTCCAGTGGGTCCCAGAGCTCCCCAATCGTTTCCTGTTTGTTTAGGAGTAGTAAACGCTGACATTAATAGTGCTAACACCACTCAGAATACTTGTTGAGTAATGACACCTTGCAAAATAATGCAGGAGCTTTGACTTCTTAATATTTTGTCTCTATTTTCAAATAAGCTAAATTATTACAAGCTTAACTCTCTTCTGTTACCATTGACAAATGTGCACATAGAAACAATGATCCCATAGACTAAAATTATCAGAATCCATTTGCAAAAATAATTAGTCATGCATTTTATTTTATGTTTTAATATTGCAAAAAAAACCGTTAACAAAAGGAAAAAAAAAAGGATGGGAATCAATCATCACACAGAAAAAAATTCATTGTTTAAAAGATATTAATCTGAATCTCAACATTTTTGGGGCTCATTTAAATATTATTAAAACAGCAACTGAAAGGGACAAATTAATCAAAACTAAGTATTAAGTCCTGAAACCACTAAGACTATACAACTTAAAAATAACCTCTTGGCTCCAACCTAGGAAAGTTTGATTTTCCAACATACAATGAATACACAAGAGCCTAGGACTAGTGAGTAAACAAATTTTCTTTCACAAACAAGTTATTCTGCATTCTCGAGATCCTGCAGATGATCATTATCATGCACCTGGAAGATGGCTGCTAGAAATGCCTACTTAGTCAATCTACTCATAGGTCTGGACCCTAAATGGCATAGTGACCATTTAAAGTGGAAACCTCATGTCTACCAAATATTTTACTGAAACTGTTACTAATATGTAAACTAACTAAAAAAATCAACTCTTAACTGTCTACAGCAAGAGAGCTTTGGTACCAATAAATGGGAATTAGGGAGTCTAAACATTATTTGTAGTTTTACAGTATGTTTTTGAAACTAAATTGGCAATGCCTGTAGACAAAAGTGTGAAAGTCTCATTCTTCTGTTACTACTCTAAATCTTCATGAGGAATGAACAACCGGACTCATTTCAAGTTACTGATATAAATACAGCACTATCCTAAAATTTCTTGCAAAAAAATTAATGGATCACATCCCACAATTTAGGCAATAGGTAAAAATATTAAGTACTCTACTTTTCAATGCCCCCTTTACTTTTTGACAAGAGCAGAAAGATACTGCAGTAAAATGCCAGTAAGTACTTCCAGAATAATTAATTTTAGTTTTTCTATTTGATGGGGGGAGAGGGGGTGTGGGGGAGGAAGGCTAACAAGAACAAATAAATAAATAGAGAAAGGGTGATTTAAATTAAAAAGTAGACTGGGACAGGGTAGGTTTAGGAGAACATATGCTGTCAAACAACCATTTTTGCAAAATGTAGAGTATTATTATAAATCCTTCTTAAATTACACCCAGAGCCATGTACCTTGCACATGAAATTTGCATAATTCTTTAATAAACCTCAAGTGGGTTGTTAAATAACTTAATGAAAGTTATTAACACATTTTCATTGTAAAAGAGAAACAAAATAATAAAGACATGTTGTGCTTTTATTTTCTGAAATGGTTATCCTAAAGGTTTTCTTAAATTCCGATTGTGCAAAGTTCCTTCTCTCCAGTCACCAAGTACATGCTGAAAACAACTTTACTTATGAGTACTGTGGACTAATTCTCTACGGAGTATGTGTTTTTCATAAATCTAGACCAAAGTGAACTAATTGAGATTTGATTCTAAATTCAGCCTATGATTCTTGGTTATAGCTTTGGCACAAAACCAGTAAAAGTATATACATATATGTACGTAGATGTATGTATGTGTATATGTATATATATGCATATGTATAAATATATATACACTTTTAAGTGTGGTTACTTCTCAGATAATTTAGTTTGGAAAATATTTATATTCTTCGCCCAAAAGATTACTTTTAGAGTTTGAAAGATTAAAGATAAAAACAAAATTGGTTCAACAACTGTCAAGTAAAATGAATACAAACACAGACCACAACAACTTTCCACTCAATCCAAAATAAATCACTTCAGTTGAGCTCAGCCCACTTAATTTTAAAACTACCTCTCTTTTCCAGCTTTATAACTGGACTGAATGTTGCTGAACGACATAATCTGTGTTAAAAGGGAAGAGATAAAAAGCGTTGTAAAGACTGCACGAGTGTTTGTAATGTGTAGTCACATTTCAGAGCTGGAAGGGATCTTTGAGGTCTAATCCAGCATCCACATTTTATAGACGAGAAAACTGAGGCCCAAACGGAGTCTTTTGGTCGAATGACATGACTAAAATCACATTCCATGATTCCGAGCCATTCACTCATTCATCATTCATTCATTCACCCACTTTCTGAAAGCTGCCTAAGTGCCAGGCGTGGTGCTCGGTGCTGAAAATAGGCTGTAAGAGGCAGCACTCACTAGTATCCAGCCAGGCTTTTTCCTTGTTTTAAGGTAAAACCTTCAATGTCCTCACCAGGAAGAACTCCTAGAAGACTTCCACAGCCTTTGTAGCACTGGGCCCACTTTCAGTTTCACACATTTCAGTAAACACAGTTGGGTTTAACTTCAGAGTCCACAATCATGTTTACTTTAAACGATTAAGCATTAACAAAGGGAAGCATAGTATTGTGAATGAGTCCTTTTCCAGTACATTCATAACTTAAGGAAGTGCAATCAGAAAATGCCCCACACAAGAGTTCATAGAGAAGACAGCTTAAAAAATCAGAGCAAAATGAGGTATCGATACAGGTCAGTTAAGTCTAATAGCTCAAGTTTACCAAGTGTGGAATGTAAATATTTCCCTGTTTTATTCAGATGAGGGTACATCTTTCTGAGATGTCTACATGTTAAAAAGACCGCTCAACTCACATTCAAATTAATTCCCTCTTCCAATGAAACATACATCTCCTTAAGATTAACTTCAATTTCTAGTTGATTAAAGGATAATTAAAATTTAAAAAATAATAAACAACACCTAAACTTCAATGTGCTGGCTACAAGAAATTCAAATCCTACATATAATAAAAATAGCAACAGCTCAAACTGCACATTTATGAGTTTTGTTTTTAAAGAGATGGGCGGGGAACTCATCCATCAACATAAATCATCCCTCATTCGGCTTGGATGTTTATATTCTTTAATATTAAGTCTGGCACTTAAATGTTTTGTATAGCTCAATTCACAGTCAACTTCTTTAAGGAGAGGAAACCATACTGACAGAGGGTTTAAATAAAACAACCCATAAGTAAGGCACTTTGAAATATTAAACAGCAGCTCTCTGGGCACCCACTTTCAGTGTTCTACACCAAAATGAAACACAGCTTTCACGGAGCTCTCGCAGATGGCCAGTGGGTGATTTCTGATAAAGCACAATCTTCGCTGAGGCTCTTTGACTTTCTCAAAGCTATTGTCCGCTCAGGAAGAAAGTGCTGTTGTGCTCTTCTATTTCTCAAACTTCCAGATTTGGTTTTTATCGAGAGCATCACAAGTTCTCATCTGAACATCAGGGCGACCCTCAGGTGTCCGAAAAGCACTAAGACACAGTCCCGAGTGGGGATGAAAAATGGTTCCATCTTCTTTAAAATGCCATATAATGTTTGCTGGAATGGGGAACCCATCTTTTGGGCAATTTTGCATTCCTACATGATTTTTTTGCTGGGGAACCTCTGCGCATAACTCTGTCACAGAGTTAAACCTTATTTCCTTGTTCGAAGTATATTCGAAGAACTGATTGCCTCCTTGACCGTGGCAGCCAAACAGAGAAAGGTTGGCCCCTGTGGGGTTACTGTCAGGAGCGTTATAGTCTAAACATTCAGAAGAGATCCCCCTGCTGCGAACAGCTCCATGCCAGCCTGGCCTGTCCTCTGGGACATGTAAGTTAGAAAACACGTTTTTCAAATACCAGTCAAAGCTCTTGCACTTCAGCCGTTCTCGTAGCAATTTTCTTTCAGATATATCTCCATATGCTTCCTTCCTGGCTGGAGGGTTTCGGTTGTAGAAATGCTCTTTGTACTCATCCATCCACACTTCCGCTGCCCGGGCAGTATTCTGGAGGAAGTTGGGTCTAGCGTAAGGCGCCCGCTTGGGGAATACATGGCCCACGTGGGAACAGGGGTGGATCTCCAGTTTGCCTCCACACTGCCACACCCGAAACGACAGCTCCAGGTTCTCACCCCCCCACACTTCCATTCCCGTGTCATACGTTCCAAGGTACTGGAAATATTTCTTGCTGACAGCGAACAGTCCTCCCGCCATGGTGGGCGATCTGATTGGGTCAATTCTCGATTTCCGTCGGTCCCTTTCATGTTTGGGGACAGAATGCCACTGGAAGGTTAAGCGCCAGTCAAATCCACCAATCATGGGCTCCCCAGTCTGCATATAAAATTCAAAAGTATTCCAATCAATGGTGTCTATCACAGGACATACAATTGCTGTTTCATCTTTACCAATTCTTTCCAAAAGTGGTTCTAACCAACCGGAATTACACTCACAGTGGCAATCCAGGAAAGTGAGGACATCCCCTGTGGCAAAAGTGGCCCCAATCAGGCGGGCTCGAACCAGCCCCTCCCGCTTATTTGTTCTAATCAAGCGGACTCTATCGAGATTGCTGATGTAAGTTTCAAGCTGTGTCTTCAAATAAACTCTGTCACTCAAGTCATCCACTAGGATGATCTCCTTCAAGAGGACTGCAGGAGAAGTTTCTAAAACACTGTGGATGGTGCGGAGCAAAGTCGACCAGGCTTCATTATAGAAAGCAATGATAACAGAGGTGGTGGGAAGTTTCCTATAGTTAAACTTCTGGGATTTACACTCATACATTCTTTTATCCTCTATGTGGCGGTGCAGGGAAATCCTGTCGCTGAGATAAATATTAATGGCATATCTCTCGATAAGTTCTTCTTGCTGCTTCAGTTCATCCTCGCTGAGCTGGAGTTTGCTGGCTTTCCCCCACTCCCCAAGTGCACGGAAATCTGCAGGGGGCTTCTCATAAAGCGGTCGAGACAAGTCCTCTGCCTTTCCCCAGGGGTCTGAGAGCGGTTGGGCCCCCCTCTCCCTGGCAAGGCCCGCTGCTGAGGAGGCATGGAAAGTCGAGACAGAGAGTTCCACCAAGATATAGGCCACTGTTAAAAGCGCCAGCAACAGGCAGCTCTTGCCTGCCCAGGTCCACCTCACGGCCATCCGGATCCTCTTGGCTAAGGCGCAGACGCGGCCACCAGAGTCACCACGCAGGGGAAGGGCTTCGGCCCCGCGGATTGAGTTCCCGGCTCAGGTAGGAGCGAACTTCCGAGCAGGTTCCTACTTTCACGCAGGCGCTCGGCTCCTTCCCAGCCACAAGGGTTTCGCAAGGGTCACCGGAGACCTCTCGGTCCTTGGCCTCCGGCACAGCCCCGACTCCTCTCTCCCCGCTTCCTCCACTTGGTCTCACAACTTTTCACAAACTCTCTGGCCAACACCCCACCCTCCCTGGGCCGAGGACAAACCCCTCCCCTTCCCACTCACTCCTCCTGGCGGTTAGTTCGAGAAAGTCTTCAGCCCCGCCCGAGTCTGCGGCCGCTCTCAACGCCCCCCCAACAGGTCCTCGGTGTTCTCCCGCGGCCCCGCGTGGCCAGAAGGCAAGGTTTCTGACCAAGTGGGCTTTGTCGCATCACAAAAAGAGAGAGGAAAAAAAAACTTACCAATTTGTTTGCCGTTGGGACTGAAGTCCACGGACGTGATCGCAGCTTTGTGGCCCTTAAAATATCGCTCCAGAACGGGGTCCTCCTGGGAAGAAAGTTGTCGAGTTTTGAAAGCAGGTGCAGCCGTCGGATGCGGGCGTCGCGGGGTCAGCTCGGCCGCCTCCACCGGGGCCCGGCCGGGGAACCGCCATCCAGGCTCTGGGCCTGCGGAGCCGGAGGGCCCTGCACGAGCGCCCGCCGCCCCCTCGGAACCAGTCCCCGCCACCCCGGGCGCTTCCCGGAGTCAGGCGCCCCCTCGGGGCCACCGGGCCGACTCATCGGAATGCACGTTCCTGGGCCCCGGCCGCGGGCTCGGAGTCTCCGGCGCGAGGCGGGGCCCCCACTCCGGGGCTTTTTCAAACCCTCCAGGTAATTCTGACGCAGGCGCTCCACGGGAACCCTCCGAGAATTCTGGGGGCCATGGGGCTGCCCCGGCTCGGTCCGGAGCTCCGGGACGCCGGGAGGAGCCCCCGGGGTCCAGCCAGGGCTCGGCCCCAGGAGCAGGTAGGGAGACGCGGACGTCCCCCTCCTCCGCCCCCTGGGGCGAGGGGCGCGGGGCGAGAGGCGCAGGACCCGACTGAGGACGCTTGCCTCCACCTCCCTCCAGATGCTAGCGCAGCCCCGCGGCACCGGCTGCGGGGAGGCGCCCCCCAGCCCCTCCTTACCGGGGCGGAGGCCATGGGAGGAGCGGTCGGCGCCGGGCTCCTGCCGGCGGGGGGAACCCGGGGAAGGGAGGGGACAGGGTAGGAAGGGGGGGACCGTGCGGCGTCCGGAACCGTCCGCCCAGAGCGGCGGCGCCTCCCGGTCACTACAACAACGGCGGCCCAGTCAAACCGCGCGCTCCAGGCGTGGCCAGTCGAGCCCCGAGGCGTCGCCCGCGCGGGAGGAAGCGGGGCCCGGGCCGGCCGACTGGCAAGACGCCGAGGTCAGGTGTGACCACGCACGAAAGCCACCGTTTACTAACTTTCGAGCTCCCCGCGGCTTGAAACAATGAAAGAAGGCTGTCATCGGAATGACAAAGAGACCGATGGTGGGGAGAGGGCAAAGAGTCTATGATCAATGCAATCGGAGTTCTATTACACGTTAAAGAGACAGTGCCCACGAATTTGAAGAGGGTCCCCGACAGCTTAAAGACTGGGGAAGGAAGTTTGGGTCTAAAGTGGGGCGGCTTGCTAATTATTGATATATACACAGGCACTAAATCTCTGGAGGACAGACTTTAATTTCTTTAATCACTATTTTTCACTCACTACCCTTCGTGATACAGATGCTGGATAGATGAATGAATGAATGAATGTTGTTCATCCACTTAATGTTTTTCTGCTATGTGTTTCTATTCTAATCTGCTCATTAGTGTATGCTTTAGAGCAGCCGGTTTACTCGGCAGCAAGTTCAAGTCTGCAGGAAGCCTTAGAAAGAAACTTTTTGTTTTGTTTAAATTATTAGGCTATATAGTAACCATCGCCATTTGTTTAGCAGGCTTTCTTACACATAATATCATTGGCGCTTCAGCAACGCTATGGAGTTGATAGAGTTACAAGATGTTACCGACGTGTGCAAATTACAAACCTGATTCCTAGATAGTTTACATATAATTGTCAAAGATTACAGAGTCAGATCTTCAAATTCTAAGCCCATGTCCTTTATTACTCTACCTCAAAGCATAAAAGACTCAGCTGAAAATTACATATGAAATAAGCATTCTTGGCAGCAAGAAAATGATATAATAAACCACACCTGGTAAGTTACATGTTCTATGTAAATGAAAGGCATAGTACACACCTTAACTACAGGGTCTCTGGTTGTCTAATGATAGAATTTAGTTTTAGTAAATACCATACATAGCAATTAAGCAGAGAAGAAATAGCTTTAGATTTCAGTTATTAGTTCAATTCGAGTATAAATTTGCTGACTATCTCCTGTTTGGCTCTGAGGGGTACAAAGGTGACTGAGACATTTTCACTGCCCTCAAGAACTCAATAGTCTAGGTTTCCAAGTCTCATATTTTAGCATGCATAATGATGATTTAAAGGACCCCATTTCCAGAGATGCTGATCAAACATATATAGGGAGGGATCAGGGCCCTACAAATGGAATAAAGAAGTATTAGCTGTGTACATTGAGAAACATTGCTCTAGTCTAAGAGGTGATGTATCAAGAGTATTAATACCAGCTACTTACCAACAAACTGTAGCAAAACTCTAAACTTTGGTACTTATTCCCAGTCTAGGTTTGACTTAAAAAAAAAAAAAAAGACTGGCATCTGACACATTTAAAAATAATTCTGGATGCTGGTTTGTAGTAAAATATTGTAGCTCTGTGGAAAACAGTTGGGCAGTTCCTCAAAAAATTAACTCCTAGGTATGTACCCAAAAGTACTGAAAGCAGGGACTAGAACAGATACTTGGACACCAAGGTTCATAGCAGCCTTGTTCACAATAGTCAAAAATTGGAAACAACTTACATGTCTAAAGAATATGTGATATGTACACACAGTGACTGTTCTTTGGTCATAAAAAGGAATGAAATTCTGATATATACTACATCGTGAGTAAAATCTGAAAACATTATACTAAGTGAATAAGCTAGACACAAAGGCTAGCTGGATTCATAGAGACAGAAAATGGAAGGGAGGCTGCCACAGGCTGTGAGGATAAGGGAGAATGGAGAATCATTGTCTAATCAGTGTAGAGCTTCTGTTTGAGGTGATGATGTTGTGAAAATAGATACTGGTACTAGTTCAAAACATTTTGAGTGTACTTCATGCCAGTGAATTGTACACTTAAGCATAGTCAGAATAGTACATTTTATCTTAATGTATATTTGACTACAATAAAAAATAATAATTCTAGAAACTCTGAGGAATGACCAAGACCTCAGTACTTCTCACAGCCAAGATATGTCTGATCTTGGGTATAGCAGATTACCAAAAAAGGAAAAAGGTAAAAATGTAGAAACTAGTCCAAAAGAAAAATCTTTAAGTACAAATTTTTTTACTAAAAAAATGTTAAACTTTCTAGTTATCAAAAAATACATGTTCTTAAGTGCATAGAAGAAAAAAAAATCACCTATTGGGCCATTACCTAAAAGTAGACTTAAGAATTTTTTTCGGAGCACCTGTGTGGCTCAGTTGGTCAAGCGTCTTCTTCTTTGGCTAAGGGCTAAGGTCTTGATCTCGCATCAGCAGTTTGTGAGTTCGAGCCTGGTCTGTGCTGACAGCTCAGAGCCTGGAGCCTGGAGCCTGCTTCAGATTTGGTGTCTCCCTCTCTCTCTGCCCCTCCCCTGCTTGCACTCTCTTTCTCAAAATAAATAAGTAAGTAAAAATAATTTAAGAAGTTCAATAAATTTAAAAATTTGTGTTTTCATATGCTTATAGTGTGCTCAGTACATGCTAAATGCTCTCCTAAGTAGCTTACAAATTTTGACATTTAATCCTCATAAGAATCTTGTCAGAGAGGTGCCCTAATTGCCATGTGCATTTCTATACGAGGAAACTGACAGCAGGAACATGCAGTTACTTGCCCCAGGTATGCAGCTAGGCAGCGGCAGAGCCATAGATTTCAGTGGGTGCCTCCAGACTCCATGCTTTTTTTTTTTAATGTTTTTAAATTTATTTTTGAGAGACAGAGACAGCACAAGCAGGGGAGGGTCAGAGAAAGAGGGAGATATAGAATCTGAAGCAGGTTCCAGGCTCAGAGCTAGCTGTCAGCACAGAGCCCAACCCAGGGCTCCACCCCACAAACCGTGAGATCATGACCTGAGCGGAAGCCAGCAACTGAGCCACCAGGCGCCCCTCCATTCTTAGTTAATAAGTCATGAGACCTTTTGCATGGTTTCTGCCCAGCTATGGGCCACTCTCCTTCTCTGCCTCCTAGATCATTTCAGTAACAAAAGCAAAAATTAATAAGTTAGACAACAGCAAACTTAAAAGCTTCTGCACAGCAAAAAGAAACAAAAGGTAGAGGCAACCTCGCACTGTATTGGATCCTTGAAAGTTGACATAATAGTAGAGCTTTACTGTTTTTACCATAACAGCAACAACAATAAAAACAAGATGGCAATAATGCGCTGGAAAGGATGTGTTAACTGACCTTATTGCGGTGAACATTTTGCAACATATCCGAATATCAAATCATCACATTGTACACTGACCGTAAGATGGACCTGGGCAGTTGGGGGCTTCTCACCCTCTTCCCTGTCCTTGCAAAATGGTTTCTGCTTGCCTCTCCCGCTCCTAGAGGCTGCTCCAAGGACAGAGCCTTGAGATGGTGATGTGATGTTGAAAACACCTGCAAGCTGTATAGAACGAGCCAGTTAGGGCCTCTTTATAAGCTTTTAAGATTTGGAAGACATGTCCAGGGATCCAGTTACCCTACTGCTACCCAAGACAAGCCTCTTATGTATGCTCCCTTTGCTGATATTTTAATTGCCACCTACCTGTCTCTTTCTTGGGTCTCTTCCTGCCCTCTGCATATGGGGGCCGGTTTCAGCTTTCACCAGGAGAGCTCCGGAGAGGGTTGTGAACCTACATATACCTTACAAGAGCTCAGACAGTAGCCTGAAATCTTTCGTTTCCATTAAATGAAGGAGAGCCATCCATTTTAGAATCTAGCGACACAGAAGTAATATAGGTAGTATTACCACCTGCTGCCTGACAGATAGTAAGTGCTTGATAGGAGTTAGATTCTTACCCCTCTGTCTCCTGACCCTTTCAAGGTTTGAGTAAAGACCTTTCATCCGAGAGGGGAGAAGGGAGGCAGGCCAGACGATAACACTGTGATGCCGTAGCTTCTGCAGCCCCACAGACTCCATCTGAATCTCAGAAGAGAGGAGACACAGGGAGAAACTGTTCCATGGTCAAGTATGGTGAGACATCTGGTGTAGGCTGCACTGCTTGGAGGCTAAGTGGGAGCCAGAGGGACAAAGGAGGGGGCTCCTTCTCAGGTCTGCAGAGACCACAGCATGACCTTGGCACAGTGAAGACTGCAGAGACCCTACTCTTCTGGTTTGTTGTAAATTACTTAACTCAATTAGATAATTTAAATCAGTAGGTCTCAACTAGGACACCCCACTTTTGGCAATGTCTAGAGACACTTATGGTTGTCATAACTAGGGGTATAGCACTATAACTAGGGGTATAGCGCTATTGGAGCCTGGTAGACTGTGCTCAGAGATGCTGCTAAACACCCTGCCACATACAGGACAAGCCCCCACAACAGTCCAGCCCCAAATGTCAATAGCGCTGAGGTTGAGAAACCTTGATTTAAATGAAAGCACTTAGTCCATACATGCTCAATAAATGTTGATTCACCCTTATGGCCTGATCTCCTGGTGTTCATAAGGTTTCAGATAATTAGCAATCTCCTAACTTTACCATATATAGCAAAGTTTCTTCATTGTAGGTCATACTTTTTATTTAAGAAACCACGGTTTTAGGATGGTAGTTACCCTTGTGGTGAGCATAGCATAATGTATGCAGAACTTGAGTCACTATGTGATATGCCTGAAAATAATGACACTGTGTGTCAACCATACTAAAAAAAACTAATTACTGTTTTGGTTTTTGAGTTCACATGAGATGGGATAATTTATATATTTTCCCTCTAAGCAGCTGTTATCAAATCATGGTGGTTATCACTTAATGACATCTTAAACTACAAAAACAGGTAGTATAGTGTATACATTTCTAAGTTCCTAGGCTCCGATTTCCTGTATCAGATCAGAAGTTCTTGAAATAGCACCTGGGGTCATGAAACAGTGTCCTGTTCATATGTCCACTGATTTATCATCACCTATTTCATAGTCACTTTTCTTCTGGTGCTGCTGACAAATACTGATGTCAAGTTCTGCACACACTAATCTTTTTTTCTCTGATGAATATACAAAACAAGAAAGAAATCAGAAACTTTCACTTTGCTAGAGATCAAGTTGATCACTCCCTTCCATGAAGAGATGGGAAACCAGGGCTCCAGGAAGATTCATGGACATGCCCAACCCCATTCAGCTAGACAGTGACCCAGTCAAGCCTACAAGCCGATGGTCCAGAATTCCAGCCCAAGAATAACCACAAATGTGTAATCTTTATTCATGGTGAGCTCAGCAAGAGGTTACCACTTTTTATTCATCCAATGAGGCTTAGTGACATTCTCTGTGGGACAGAATTTTGGTCCCCAGACTATATTCCGCAAACATTATTGAGCACACTACCAGGAACCAGGCAGTATATTAGGTATTAAACATACAAAGATAAGTAAAAATGGGTACAAGTGTAGGAAACTTACTTTCTAAACCCAAGCAGATAACAAGGATGCGGGGGGAGGGAGCTTTGTAGATACAGTATGATGTGCCATAAATGAATTACATGAATTACATAGGACATATTTACACTAAAAATGATAAAATTAATGTTATCTGCACTTCACCTTTAAACTAGACATCTTGGATTTTTATTTGCCAAATCTAGCAACTCTAGCTAGCTGGTAATTCAGGAGAATGGGAAGTGCAGGCCTCTTCTAATGGGGGAGGTGCGGCATAGTATCTCGGAAATTATTTCCATGAGGCATACACCCCCAGGGTTAGCAATCATTGGAATTATTGTGATAAGCTGGACATCGAAGATTTCAGTTAAAAGCTCCCTAATTTTAAAAGTTGTGTGCTGGGGGTGGCTGGGTGGCTGAGCTGGTTAAGCATCTGACTTTGGCTCATGAGCTCACAGTTCGTGGGTTCAAGCCCCACATTGGGCTCTGTGCTGGCAGCTCGGAGCTTGAAGCCCACTTTGATTCTCTGCTTCCCTCTCTCTCTGCCCCCGCCTCCCTTGCATTCTCTCCCTCTCTCTCTCTCTCTCTCTCTCTCTCTCTTCTCTCTCTCTCTCTCAAAAATAAAGATAAATATTTTTTTAAGTTGTATGCTGATTTGGAAATTTTTTAATACTTACGTCTTAAAATCATTTCTGTAGGTTGTGATGGTATTTAAGTGAGCCTCAGATAAGACCTCTCTTTCCCACCAGAACAGAGAAGTGGGTGAATCCTACAGGTTTGAGAATGATGGAAGTCAAAACATCAGCTATGATACTGATGATAAAACAAGGAAGGATTTGGCGTAAGGGTACAGCCAAACAGGCCTGCGAGCAGGCTCCTCACTTGAGCTGACCCTCCTCTCCCCTCACCCAGCTTTTCACCCCAGCAGAGTGGAGTTTACCCTAGAGCCCAGAGAGCAAACAAGAACAGTCCCACTTTGCAGACCGAAGGAAGTGAAGAGAGGGCAGAGTAGCAGAGGCTCAGCTGAGAGGGCCCCCCCCCATCTCTTCCTAACCCTCCAGGAAACTCTATCCCCACTCCTCACTGGCCTCAAGCCTACCCCCACCCCAGGACCAGGAAAGCAAAAGGGAGAGGCCAAGAGGGTTCCTCCAAGGCAGTCCCTCCTTCTATGGAAACAGGAAAGGGAGCATAAGTTCTCCAGGTCCTTCAGCCGGTTGACTTTGGTCCATGAGTCTCCAGTTCTGTCCAGCTGATTCGGTCGCTGACCTTCAAAGTTTACAGAAGATTTCGTGTACCAGAGTCCACTGTGGTACTACCAACACTTGAATGCACGTCTGTGCAGGATCTGTGGCGACAGCAGTGAGTTCTACCTGGTAAGGTGCGTATAAAGGTTAGGATGTTACAGAGAGAGACTTCCTGCCCTTTCTGTCTCCCATTTCTGCTGAGGCCTCAATAGACGGTAAGCACCCCACATTCTAATGGGAACCGATGCAGGACTTGCAAAGAGGACTCAATAAACCAGTTATGTGACTTTCAACAACTATCAGCTCGAGGTTGAGTTTGGAAATAAGAGGAATTTAGTGGAGAGAGGGTCAGTGTGTTTGTTTTTCAGCCTCCTTTTCCCACGCCTGTTAGGGGAGGGGAAAGGCTATCTCTCCCTGCACACAAAGCTACTGCGAGGAGATTAGATTATCTCCCAGATGTGTACCTCATGGGGTCTGCTGAGCACAATGACCCGATGTGACACATGCCTGTGAAAGCACAAGGCTGTTGTTGACTGGCTCTTCTGAGGGCAGAGACCTGGCTCCCCTTGTAAGGATGCAGGTCTGATTCAGGTTTCCCCTCTGACCTTGAAGGCCAGCTAACACCGTTAACATTTCTGGGGGCGGGCCTAAAGATGGAGGTTAAGACTAGTCACGCCCTACCTGAGGGTCCTGGGCCCACTCTGTAATTGGTTAAAGTTACTGTCAATGATGTGGTGCTATATTGATTGGACCCCTGTTCCTGTGTCACAATTTCCTGTAACTCCCCCTTCCCAAACTCATAAAAGGCCCTGCCCCGCCGTGTTCGGGGCTCACTCCACGTGGATCCACTGTGTTGTTCAAGTCTGTGAGCCTGAGTTTAGGCTGGCTGGCCTAAATTCGTAATAAATCCCTTTGCTTTTGCATGCGTGCTTTGGCCTCCCTGGCGGTCTCTGGTTTTTGGGGGCGATATTAAAATCGGTACAACACCCTGAGCAGAGTCTCCCTACTGGGGCCAAGGACACAAGAGTGCCTTTCCAGGACCAGATGTGACCTGTGTGGCGGAGAGAGAGAAAGGCCTGCAGCCTGAGAAAGTGATGTCATAAACCTAGTAAGAGGATGGACTGCCAGCGTCCCAGGAGCAGGAGAGGACATGAGGGTGACATGCAGGGAGAGACGCACCGTTCACATCACAGGGAGCACAGCAGACAGCACCAGTCTGCGCCTCCGAGAACCCACAGGTTTGCCCATGAATATAAGTCTCTCGGGGCTCAAACGCAGGGAAAATTAGTTTTAAACATTTAAAGAGCAGCATCTGTCACCATATTACTTGGGAGTAAGTTCTTGTTTCATCCACCGCCTCCCTCCCGTGCTTCAACTCAGGAAGAGCCAGAGACTTCATAGCAAATGTGAAGAAAGGGCAAATAGAGAATGGAATCCACCATCCCCCGTGTTACATGGGGAAATGGAACCATCTCCCTGCCCCATTCCAGCACCCATTGCAGCCCCAGGGGCTGGAGTTTGGGGAGGAGAGAGGCTTTGTATTGGATGAATCACAGAAGTTTAACTACTACATCGAAATGGATATTTTAATTACCAAAATAAAACTATTTTGTAATGAGAAGGAGCTAGAAGATATTTTATCATCAGTAAAACAACAGATAAGTCATAGAGCCTCCCCCCACACTGCACCCCAACCATATTTCATCCAGGCACAGGTAGGTGAAGAAGTGGCCTTTAGGGTGGCTTCGAATGAGCGGAAGAAGAAAAGAATTAAGATGTTTTCTAATTGCACCCCATGAGTTTTGCTTTTTTGTTAACACGAATATTACAGATACTTTTAGTCTGTAACACTAAAACTGCAACTTACACTGGCATAACAGATTCGGGCAGTTTGATCACAGCCACAGCTCTGGGTCTCGGTGCTCCTCCGGACTCTGCCCTACGTCTATGCTAGCGTCTCGCTCAGAATAGCATGTTTCCTGGCTACAAGATGGCTGCCAGCAGCAGATGTAGCTACATGCTCCCTATTCACTATGACGGGGAAAACATCACTTCCTGAAACCAAACAAACAAAACTCCTCCATTTCCTGTGGAGGAGAACACCTGTGAAGAAATCCCCATGGCCAGGGAAGTGTCATGTACTGGTTGGATTAGGTCTATATTAATTAATCCAGTCAATACTGATGAGGGAGCATAAGGCAAGATGACACCCCACAACAGGTCCTCCACCCCCACTCCCCCCAACCCCACCCTTACACCCCCCACCCTCCGCAGCCCCCCCAACCTCACCCCAGGGGGATACATGACATTGCTCAGGCACTCCCAGCCGCCCAAGAACAAAGGAAAAAGGAAAACAAATGATTAACTCATGGAGATCACAGTCATGCAGGACAAGTCTCCATCAGTGTACAAATATCTTAGAAAATTACGAGAAAAAGGCAATCTTATCGATAGCCTAATCTCTAGAAACCTATAGACTCAGTTTGTTGAGCCCTAACATCATCCTCCCCTCCGTAGTGATGTGGGGAGTAAAGGCAAGAAGGAAATGGCAGGGAAAATTAAGTTTCTTGAATGACCGAAAGCCCATCGACAAGTACTTGAGGCAAATACTGAGAATACCATTTCTCCAGGAACTTCCTACTGCCTTCAAGTTAATGCCTCACTAGAAGGAAAACGAGCTTAGTTTGACAATAGAAAGGCCTCTGGTATCTTAAGAGTCCTCTTTAGCATATCAAAGTCCTTCTGGAGGCCTCCCTTTAGCTTTTCCCTCCCCCAGGTCCACATTATATAATCAGTAACTCTTCCCAACCCCAGTGCAGCTCTTTCCACCCACGGGTCCTGTCCCTGTGTTTTAATAAAATCACCATTTTTTCACCAAAAATGTCTCAAAAATTATTTCTTGGTCGCCAGCTCCGAACCCCCCCAAACTGCAAAACCCCACCAAATGCCAAATAATTAAACTATGCAGGACCCTCCACAGACACTATAGAAAAGGTAAATCCAACCGAAATGCAAGGCTACTATCCAACAGGATAGAAATGGCAGGATGCCAGTGAGATGAGGAAAACATATGCACCACAAGGGATAAGGAAGGGGATAAGGAAATAGAAGACAAGGCCATTGAACCATTGCCTTTAAAGAGGAAGAAGGACTTGTGTCAGGTAGGGGCCAGGGTGGAAAGTGAATTGTAAGGGAGGGTGGACATGAAATATGTAGGGGCATTGGCCATGGACGCATTAGTGTGAAAATCCTGGGACCGTAAGCAACATGATTATACCACCGAAATCATAAGTAGTTGGTTATTGGAACGTGGTGTACCAGGGAAGTGAGGCAGAGAGGAGACTGCGGAGCCAAGGAACTTGGACACAGTGTGCATAGAATCTGGCAGGAAGCAGATGACACGCTCACTAAAGCAATGATTTACAAAGGTATAGGCAGGATTAAGGGAAACAGCTGATGTGGTACTGTGTCCTCAAGCTAGCAACAGCAAGGAACCGTTGCCTTCCCTAGATCTGAAGAGGTAAGGAAGCCAACGCTGAGACCCAGAGATCTTAGAGTGTGCTTGATAGGAACTGTGGTCTTTGGTGGAAGGGTATTATCGACTCTAAGCAAACTCAGCTAGGAAGGATCTGGGGAAGTAATACCCCAGTCTACTCTCTTCTTCCTCAGTGCTGTTGATTTCCATTGGTTAAAATAAACTGGAAGTCAGGGGGTAAAGGAGTCCACAGATGCTCTCTGTAGAGGTCGGCATCTTGGGACCCAGAACAGAGTGGAAAGGACTGGAGAGCAGATCCAGAGGGACAAACAGAAAACACCCAACAGAGAAGGAGGCAGTTGGAACACAGAAAATACCAGAAAACATCCTCTGGGTCCAGGGAGGTCATTGAAAATTTCAAAGTCAGAGCTCTGCTGGCCTCTAGGGGGAGCCCAAGGATTTCTTTTCTTCCATCCCCTTTGCTGAGAAGAAACATCCGCAGAGGCTGAGGACCAGACTCCAAGCAAAGAGCTCTCTGCTGGGAAGGGAACTAGGAGGTGTAATGAGATTGCTCCTGGAACAGGAAAATTTCCCCTTTGTGCTGTGATTTACTGCATTTGGATTCATTTCTAATAATAACAATGAAAATAATCAAAGCTAACGCGAAGCATTCACTGTGTGCCAAGTTCTGGAGTCTCCTTTAGTATACCAACTCTTTGGGGTAAATACCAGCATCACTGCCATTTTATAGATCAGGAGACCGATAGAGTCTGGGTTTGAACCCACACTACATTGGAATGGCTCTCAGCTCTTCTGTCATCCTGTCCTGCTGGTTTACTCACTTGGATCCCAGGTTGCTCTTACTCAGAAGACCCAGGGCAGGGTCCACAGACAAGGGGACCTGAAAAGAGGAAACATTCTGTGTTAGGATTTGTCTGTACTTAACAATTTTAAGCACATAATTAAAGATGAGCTCTGGCGACCTGCCAAGCTCTGACGGGGTGCCGAGGGATACCCAGTGGACACAATGAGAGGAGTTACAATGCAGCGCCTAAGGGATTTCAGAGCCAGACTGAGCAGACTTGAGTTCTGAGTCTACTGCATGCTACCTGTGTCACCCAGGGCACGTCACGTAAGTCACATCACTCTTGGTTTCCTCCTTAAAATAGAAGTAATAAATACAAAGCATTTAGAGCAAACCCAGGCAAATTCTGACTGCAGAAATATGAATTGCTGTTCTTACAACACACTGTCAGCCCTTGAAGCTTTTATATTGGATGGAGAGACACAGAGAGACATAAGATCAGGTGCTTGATCAAGGGCAAAGGAGCCAAAAAGGCCACGCTGTCTGCTAGTTCAGCAAGGTCCAAGGTTATAAGGGCAAAAGGAGTTCCGGAGGCTGTGCTTGGTCCAGCTCAGCTTTTAGGTTCGGGATCAAAGTTCTAAATTAGAGGTGACGGCTTCTTTGGCATTCCAACTCTCATCAATTGATACTGACTGCCTGACCCCCTGTGTTAAGAGGGTGTTCTCAGATGGCCTGTACAATTAATGAAAAAGAATGCTGTGAGAGACAACTGTCATCTTCCATTGATAGGGGTGTTGTGAGAACAGGGTTCTGGTGCCCCGAATGTCCCTCCAGCAGGGGCATCTGAGCAGGACTCAGAGGTCCTGAGTAGAGTCACAGACTGAGGTAACTAGCTGTCCCGGTTTGTTCAGGACTATTCCACTTTTAACATGAACTCCCACATCCCAGGAAACCCCTCAGGCTTGGGCACCAAGAAGCCATCCCAGTTGGCTTCACAAAGCTTTTCTCTCTTAGGACACCTTTAAAAAAATAAACAAATTAACTATGAAGTCTGTCCAGTAGAAATGATTGGTTTTGTTTGTGTAACTCGGCCAATTTCAGCCTGTGAAAATGCACTGTGTTCTGTCCATTGCAATATGCCAGCCTTATAGCCTCAAATTTCCCCCTCACCCCACGACAGCTGACTGCATCGGCCTCTCCTTTCTCAGCAATTTTCCCTGCTGTAGCCATCGAAGTCTTAGCAGGGAACAGATGGCACCCTGAAAAGGGTTTAACAGAAAAGCATTTCATGCAGGGATTATTTACAGAGGCATGATCAGGGTTAATGGAAGCAATAAGATCTAGGGAGACACCCAGGGATTAGCCCTCCCCTCTGGGGACCTGCAGGGACAGGTAAGAAATGCTCTTCTTGGCCTGGTAAGAGGTGGAGCTGAGGCAGACAGGCCTGGGCCTGGGATTCGCCTGGGATTCGGGGCCTGTGTGAACTGGGGAGAGGCCAGGAAGAGTGAGGAGGGAGTAAAAATCCCTGACATTGCCTGCCTCCCGCACTCTGGCCTCTCGCCAGTGGCTCATTGCCAGAGGACACGGAAAAGCAAGTGAAATGACAAGTTTAGTAGCGGTCAGCCTCCCAGGCCACAGAGTGAGGCAAGAAAAGGCAGAGAAGAGAGCCGAGAATAACCAGCCCAGGCCACTTAGTTTCCATCCTCTTCCTTTAGTAGCTGAAGAAACTCAGCGCCCCAACACAAGAAATTAAAATTTCATCCACTACTGAGTCCCTGAGGGTGTCAGAGTTCAGTCATTCTCTTTCCTGGAACATAAACTGTCCACAGCAGCCACTGCTGGGATGTAAAGCAATAAGGAAAGAGAGAAAGAGAAATAATTCCAATAAAATAGGCCTAAACCGATCATCTTGACTTCCTACTTCCACCACTTATCCCATGACCCTCTTGCTCTCACCCAGCACGTCGGCAGGGAAGATGCTCTTCCCTAATGGGGTGAGCCAGACCTTTACTCCCACAGGACTCAGGTGCTCAGGGGTTCTGTCTTTATCAAGTTGCGGCTGCTTTCCATTGCCCACTGCTATTGAACATGAGAGCACAATCAATCCCATAGGCTCTGGACAATGTCCCCATTCTGCAGCAACAATCCAATTTCTCCTTGATAACCAGAATCGATCCTACTACCCATTTGCACACCGAATGCGCTGTCCTTGGTCAGCATCCTGAATAGTCTGAAATGTCCAGGGGGCATTCTCGATGTTGTCTGGTGAAAACAATCCTCTGTTTGGCAGAAGGATAGACCTCAGACTAAACAATGTTGCAGGGACAGGAAGAAAGTATTCTTGAGGCAGGATATGAAGTATAACTGAAGGAAGCTACTTCCACCTTCACCTTCATGGGTTTCCAGAACCGTGTATTCTACACGCTCTATTAGCGGTGACTTGATCACTTAATGAAAAATACCCCAACCTCACAAGCTGTTGTCCCCCAGCTGGACCCATAACTGAGCCTTCAGTAGGCCATTCCATTATTCCATCAAGCCAGCTGCTCCCAAGTGATGTAAGAACAATGGATTCCATCATGTGAACCCAATGCCAAAGCTGTTTCACTGCCAATGAGTTCTTCAGTCAGAGGAAATGATGTGTGTGATACTGTTAGAAAGCAAGAACATCCTGTCCCCTTTAAGGTCCTTCTAGATGGACGGAGAATCAAATTGACATAAGACAGGTTAACAAGAGAAAATTGAATTCAGTTTCATATGTACAGGGAATTCATAAAGACATGGACATTCCAAAGACAGGCAAAATAAGATATGTATGTCATTCTGACCTAAGGAGAAGGGGGCAGGGATCTGGGACTTCAAAGGGAAGGAATGCAATTCACAGGAAGATGAAAAAGAGTAAATATTTGTAAACAAATGTTGGCTGGGCCACTCTTGCTAGGTTCTTCCCTGATTCCCGTACTAGCTCGTAGTATAATGTAGTTACTCACGGTGATCGCTCTCTTCCTGGAACAGGTCCTCTATCTAAATTCTTTTTAGGCAGTTGTGGGGGGCATAAAGCTCTTTTCCTGAATCTGCTGGGTTTTAATGGCTTTTTAACTCAAAACAGTCTTCATGTCAACGTTTGTCCACCTTGGGGCAGCCTGCCCTCAGTCCTTACAATACCATGGATGTAAGAAGGCAGTTTATCAGCCACATCTGGCGGCGCTGGCAGAAATATCATGGGCAGTAAAGGGAAATCAGTCTCCAGAATAGGCAGCTATTCCCACAAAGGCAAATTGTTGCCCCTTCTCTAATGTTAGAACTATCCAAAACAATCAACCTGGATGGCTGGTGTCCCCAGGAAACGGTGCCAGTAAGGGCTCAGTGTTGGCTGTTGTTTTAGGAAGTTGGGCACTAGCAGCAGCAGAAGTCAGATCAGCTGTGGTAAGAGGAAGTTTGTGTTTTTCCTCCCATTTATTATCTCTCTCTGTGTTTCCAAGGCCACTTCGTACATGGGCCATTGGTGCAAGCGTAGAGATGGCCAGAGAGGAGGCTCCCTGACAGCCACACATGAGTCATGTTGACCACCTCCCTGTTTTATCTTTATACACAGTTGGATGTCCTCTGGGGAACATTTTTAACTCAAAACAGTCTTCATGTCAAAGTTTGTCCACCTTGGGGCAGCCTGCCCTCCTCAGTCCTTACAATACCATGGTTGCAAGGACTTAAATAGCTTCATAGACTGTCAGCCTTCTCAGAAATCCATGATATCATTTCTCTTCAGGTGATCTTGGCAACCATGTTCCAGTCACATTTAAAAACTACCAACTGCTTGGTAGTTTTCGGGATTTAGGCCAACGCATTAGCCATGGTACATGAATCAGTGTATTTCAGTAAAACTCAATTGTCTCTTCCTTCACATCAAGGGACCAACCAGATGTAACACCCAAAGTTCCATCTGCTGGGAGATTTCCCTCTGACTTGTGGAGTCCACCACCTCATACACATGCATCCTTAAAGCAGACAGTGTCCCCTGCCTTCTCATTAATTGGTCCTGGGGAATTCCCAGTGAGGACAGAGGAATGGTTGGAGGGAAAGGCGGGGAGCAGCGAGAAGTCTGAGTCACAGCTTCTTCAGGGAATAGAGGTGCTGAGGGTACAGCTGCGTTGTGATGGACAGAGAATTACAGCTCACCCACACATGTGCAAGTTCTTCACCCTGAACTCTAAATGGAGTGATTCTTCAGCAAGCTTCTTACTTTCTTTGAGAAAATCTTTACCGTTATAACAGCATCAGTATCAGAAGCCAGTAAGGCAATAAAGAAATATCTTAGCACTCGACATATATTTCTGACAGATAACATTTCACAGTCCTTCCCAAATGTACATGAGTAAAGGAAGATGCATCTAATATGTATGTTTAATTGATTTTTCCCAGAAAGTCTATCTTGAAACATGCACCTCTGATAAATTCCTTATGGGTATGCTTTCTAAGACAAGTTCCGGTTTTGTATTTTCTTTGTCAGTGAGGGGAAAAATCAGATTAACTCTATACGATTAGTTTCATATAAGCATTATGGAAAGAGTTGAAATCCCAATACAGAATATTTTTTTAAATGTTTATTTTTGAGAGAGAAAGAGCACATTCGAGCAAGTGGGGGAGGGGCAGAGTCAGAGAAGACAGAGGATGTGAAGCAGACCCTGCACTGACAGCAGTGAGCCTGAGCCCAACATGGGGCTTGAACCTGTGAACCATGAGAACATGACTTGAGCTGAATTTGGATGCTCAATTGACTGAGCCACCCAGGCACCCACCCCCCAATACGGAATCTTTAAAATAGTCTGTGCAATCAAAACCACACTGAGATAACACCTCACACCAGTCAGAGTGGCTAAAATGAACAAATCAAGAGACTATAGATGCTGGCGAGGGTGTGGAGAGACGGGCACCCTCCTACACTGTTGGGGGCAATGTAAACTGCTGCAGGCGCTCTGGAAAACAGTGTGGAGGTTCCTCAAAAAATTAACAATAGAACTCCCTTATGACCCAGCAAT